>NC_056725.1:593059052-593176474 GCF_019279795.1 Protopterus annectens | reverse complement strand
AAAACTTGAAAGGCCTTGGGTTACATGGCATCTTGCATACTACTAATTCCATATGCCAGACTGCATATGAGTAAACTACAATGGTACCTAAAGAGTGTCGTCTCAACACTGTCAAAGTTTGGAAACAGTAATACCACTAATTCCTTGCCTTCAACAGGAGTTTTGATGGTGGGCTCAAGCTTGTCACCTCAGCAAGGGACAGCCTTTCACTGAAACCACAGCCAGGCAATCACTGACAACAGATGCATCGGATTACGTCTGGGGAGCACACTTGGCAAGAAAATGTATTCAGGGCAAGTGGCCCGCAGAACAAAGGCATCTTCACATTAATCAAAAAGAGATGCTAGTTGTACAAAATGCCCTTATAGCTTTCAATGACCTTCTGCATCCAGGACAACTACTACGAAAGACAGACAACACCACCGTTATGTGGTACATAAACAGGCAAGGGGGCACTCATTCTTATCCCCTGTGTAGACAAGCCATGACCTTGTGGAACACAGCTCTAACCTATCAAGTTCATCTGCAAGCACAATTCCTGCCAGGAGAGAAAAACACACTGGCAGATGACTTAAGCAGAAACATCATGGATCCGCACAAGTGGAAAATACATTCACATCTTCAGTTCCAAATATGTTAATAAATTTATTCAGAAATCTACGCTCTTTTGTTATGTTTCCCTTCTAAGTCCCCCAGATACATCCTCACTGTTGCAAGTCAAGTACCAATCCCCTTGTATAAGTAATATTTCCTGCCTAAACCTGATTATTTATCTTACATATTCTTGAGCTCCAACCTGCGGTGGTGGTGCTGCGGTAGCGTTGTTGCCTTACAGTAAGAGGCTGTCCGGTTCGATTCTCAGCTAGAGCGTTTTCTGCGTGAAGACATGCATGAATGGGCATACTTTCGTTGAAGGTTGTGCGTCAGGGATAACTCGGCACATTAAAATCAACTACCAGTCATTAGCGGACCGGAGTTTCGCTGTGGCGACCCCTAACCGGGAAAAGACGAAAGACACAATCTAATATTCTTAAGCTCCAAAATATATATATTTTTACAGAATATAAATACATGTCAGCTAAATCTTTCATTCCTTGCAAGTAGTCTCATACGACCACAAATGTACCATTAGTATCTTCCCCCCTTCTATTCCTATAGGAGCTTCTCTAGCAGTTAGTATAATTATTCTCCATTTCCTTTGCCCCTGTTATTCTGATGAATTTCCATCCTGAAATCCTTTTTTTTGTCAAATTCACATGCTTATTTCTTTCCAAATGTTTCTCCTTTAGCATTTGCATTCAACATTTCTTGCAACCTTATTCAACAGACTTACCTTTCTGTGTATACCTGTAAGGCCATTTACATTCCAAGATAATGTGGATAGTATAGCCATTATGATAAGAAGTTGTTATTCCCACCTGTTATACATGACATCATTTTTGAATGTGTAATTCCAGTGTTTGTGTTGCATACATACTAATGTTTGCAGACTGTCATTACCATTTGAACCTTTGTCACATTATTCAAGACTTTTTGTTTTAATGAAGACCCTAAAATAAAAAATAAATAAATTTTAGAACAAACACACAAAACAATGGACATCTTCAAAAAATGTTTAACTTTCCAGATAGGAACAATTGTCCCAAATTGACAGCTACACCCACAGGCATTACCCGTGCTAAAGTGCTTGTTATGGCCTGTGCTTCCACATATTATGATTGGTGTCTGTTCTTTTCTTATCTTTGTTCCTTTCTCAGATGTGAAAAACAGTGTTCGTATACTTTCAGAAGACATTAACTTTTAACCTTAAGAAAAGTGCACTGGCTATCTTTAAATAAAACTGAATGTATAGTGTTCTATTGAATACATTGAAGTATTAAAGCTGCTAGGATAGCTGCTGTCTCCAGTTAATTTCCAGTAATTTCAAACATTATATTCCTGAACTGTTTGCCCTTGTACCGTAATATTTTGTATTTCCCTCAACAAAGAATGCTCAGAACTCTAAGGATTAATTGTTTCAGCTGTATACTTCATACTTGGACGACTGCCCGATTCAGGCAGACAGTCAGGAAAAGCTGTTGCAGCACCTGACATTTGTAAAAGACCTACTGACCTCACTGGGGTACACTATAAATGAAAAGAAATCCAAACTAGGCCCCAGACAGAAAATTTTATTCCTGGGAGCAAGCCTGGACACAGCATCCCAGATTACATTCCTTACTCCAGAAAAACAAGCCTATCTGACAGGCTACTTCTCTCAACTGGCCACCAGAACCCAGTTATCTGCAAGGAAAATCTTGCAAGCTCTAGGGTTCATGGCCTCCTATATTCTACTAATTCCATATGCCAGAGTGCATATGAGGAATCCAGTGGTACTTAAAAAGCCTTTGGTGTCAACATTCTCAGGACCTGGAAACTATTATACCTGTGATACTTTGTCTAAGGAAATATTTTCTTTGGTGGGCAGCAGCATGCAACCACAACAAGGGACTTCCCTTTTCACAACCCCATGCCACCCAGACCCTAACCACAGACACATCAGATTATGCCTGGAGTGCACACCTGGACGGCAGGTGCATTCAGGGCCACTGGAGCCCAAATCAAATTCATCTGCATATCAACCAAAAAGAGGTGCTATCTGTTCAGCATGCTCTGACAGCTTTCAGACCCCTACTCTCTCCGGGGCTTCTACCATTCAAAACAGACAACACCACAATGATGTGGTACATCAACAAGCAGGGAGGAACCCACTCTTACCCACTGTACAGGCTAGCCTTGACCCTTTGGCACACGGCTTCAGCCATGCAGATTCATCTGCTAGCACAATTCCTGCCAGGCAACCAAAACTCTCTGGCAGACAACTTAAGCAGAAATCTCCTAGATCCACATGAGTGGCAGTTAAACCACAGCACCTTCAACCTTGTAACCCAGAAATGGGGTACCCCGAAGGTGGACCTATATGCCTCCCACAACAACCACCAGCTCAGCAAATTCTGCATCAGGGTACTTCACAGCAAGACCTTGAAAGTGGATGCCCTATCCTTCCGATGGGTAAACCTCTCGATCAATGCATTTCCCCCTCTATCTCTTCTTACAAGGGTGTTACTCAAATAAGGGAGGAAAGACCAAGGGCAGTCCTGATTGCCCCAGACTGGCCACACCAACATTGGTACCCACTATTGCACAGTCTGTCACCGTTGCCTCCTTGGCATCTGCCTCAGCTTCCAACTCCCCTGACCCAGCAGAAGGGAGAGTTTTTGCATCCACAGTTGCAGACCCTGAACCTGGCAGCCTGGCTTATTCCTTGACCTCTCCTCCAGTGGTCAGCATAAGCAAGCAAGTCCTGGACGTTATATGTGAAGCCAGACGACCCAGCACTAGAAAAACCTATTCTGACAAGTGGAAAAGGTATTGCTCCTGGATTCAGGATAAAGGAGCTGACCCAGGACAGGCCCTCCTTACCTCTCATCCTGGATTACCTAGCAGACCTGCTTCACAGGGGCCTATCCTTCTCTTCTTTTAAAATCTATGCCTCTGCCATCTCTGCTCATTACAGCACAGAGCCACCTCTCTTTTCACACACCCTCATCCAGCAGTTCCTTAGAGGGGCTAACAACTTAAGGCCACCCAGAAGAGCCTGTACCCCTGCTTGGGACCTTAACTTTGTGTTGGAAAAGCTCACGCTCCCCTCCCTTTGAGCCTGCAGCTTCAGCAGAGTTAAAATTCCTCTCTTGGAAAACAGCCTTGCTTCTAGCCATCTCTTCAGCTAGAAGAGTGTCTAAGCTACAAGCACTCATGGCTCTGGAACCCTTCATCATTTTTCATGCTGACAGGGTCTCCCTCAGGACTAACCCAACTTTCATGCCTAAAGTGGTGTCCAGTGTAGCTCTCAACCAATCTATTCATTTGCCCACCTTTTTCCCTAAACCTCCAAATAAGGGGGAAAGGATCTTGCACTCTTTAGATATGCACAGACAGCTCAGATTCTACCTGAATAGGACTAAGCCCTTTACGAAATCTGACCAGTTACTAGTCAGCTTTGCAGCAGGGGCAGGGGGGCAAGACCATATCAAAACAAATAATTTCCAAATGGATAGTACTTTGTATCCATTTCTGTTAAAAACACCACGGGAAACCATCCCCAGAGGGGGTCAGAACACATTCCACTAGGGCAACTTCCACCTCTGCAGCTTTTCTCAGAGGAGTTCCTACCAGGGACGTCTTGGAGGCTGCAACATTGAGTTCTGTTCATACTTTCACCAAGCATTACCACCTGCCTATCTTTTCCAAACTCCAGGGCAGGCTTTGCAACCGCAGTCCTGCAAGGCATGTTAGCCAGCCTCAGCTCTTCTTGACTGCCTCCACCCATTTCTTCAGCTTTGGGAATCAACCCAAGTGTGATGACTGCAACAGTGAAACACAAAGAACATAGTACAGTTGTGTACACTTACCATAAATGTAGATGTTCAAATGTATTCACTGTTGCAGTCCTGGTTTCCCACCCTCCATCTCCCTTGTCTCTCTCTCCTTACAGTGCTGTTTCATATTTACTTTCTACTGGTTGTGTTATTCCACCATAACGTAGCTCCCTTTTTGGGGGCTCTTGATACTTGGGGCAAGAAAAACTGATGTAATGGCTCCAGCTACCTGTTTTTATACCACTGACAACCTGACGTCAGTCCTGGAGCGACAGCAACTGACGCCAGCTGAAGGCTACCCCTGGCATGATAACCCAAGTGTGATGACTACAACAGTGAATACACTCAAACATCTACATTTATGGTAAGTGTACACAACTCTACTTTAATCTTCTTTCCATTTATCGCTGATGGGATTCAGTTCCGAGCCCTCGTCCTTTTTACCAAGCTCGCGCCAGCCAAAAACTCTCAAGCTAAGTTTCTACCCAGAATGCCCTTCTCCCTGATACCCCTCATCTTGTTTGCCGCATAGCCGTAAAGCCGCATTTCAGCCGAGCTGTCAGCTAAGTGAAACTTGATTTGATATTTGTGTGGAAAATTTTTGATATCTTCATTTTTTATTGAGTGAATAGTATTTCTAATGTGCTTTCTCCTGTCTGGCCTTGTTTTTTTCCTGTCTACTCTACCCGTTGTTACTGTTGGTAAACTTTCAAGTACTATTGTTGGTACGGCCTTTCCTCCCTTACCCTTGTGGTATTCCTTCAATACCGTAGTTGGCATTTTCTTTCCTGTCTAACCTGTTAGCTTTGGTTTTTAGTAAGGTGTTTCTGTTTTCTGTCCTACATATCACTGTATTGGTACAACTGCGACTTCTTTAAATGGTGTTTGACTTTTGATGTTCTTGTTTCACTGTTGTAGTCATTACTCTTGGGTTATCCTGCTGGCAGGCTGCCCTCAGTCGGCCAGAATTCCAAAGTCTAGGTCCGACGTCTGTTGCTGTCGCTTCTTCCCTGACGTCAGGGGTATAAAAGATGCAGCTGACGCCATTTTCTTCAGTCTTTCTTGCCGTGCGGTGCCCGAAGCAAAAGCAGTTCGCAAGAGCCGGTCGGCCGACTCCTGAGATTTTCAAATCCAAATTTCAGAACCGAAGTCTTCATTAAAGCTAAGTACCCCGTTGGGGAAACTTTTTTCTTGCTCCAGACCGAGGTCAGAAAAAGTTAATTGTATTTCTTGTGGGAAGCAAATACCTCATAAGGATTTTCACTCTTAATGTATTCCTTGTCTAGGCCCTGATCACAACGTTGCTAGCTGTCGGTTTTGTGCTAGATTTAACTAACGCACTGTTAAGCGTCGGTTTGATTTTGCATTCCATTACTTTGGCCAAAGATTTAATTATATAATGGCGTCGGACCAGCCGACAACCAGAGTTTACAAAAAATGCAAGGAAAAGGATAGGCATCCGAGATCCAAAACCGACGACGAGGCCTCTGCTAGGCCACTCTATGTGGCGAGACAGCTTTAAAATAAGCAATGGAGATGTCCGTTGCTTATTTTAAAACTGTCTCGCTATGTTAAACTCATTTAACATAGCGAAACACTAAAAAAAAAGCAATGGAGATCTTGCTTTCTCCGTTGCTTTTTTTTAACACCTGTCTCGCTGTGTTAAATGGGTTTAGCATAGCGAGACAGCTTTAAAATAAGCAACGGAGATTTCCGTTGCTTATTTTAAAGCTGTCTCGCTATGTTAAACCCATTTAACATAACGAGACAGTGTTTTAAAAAGAGAGTTATACTAATGGAAAAAAGTCCGGGTGACCGGACCTTTTTCCATTAGTATAACTCGATTTACAACGGGCACGCTGGCCAATCAGCATGCACGTTTTGGAATAATAATGGGGGGGGGTCATGGTATAATACAGGATTTTGATCAGTTAGATGATCATAATTGTTTGTAGTGCATGGAGCTTTAACTGCTCCATGTACTATTAGTTACAAGGAAAAAGAATCGCTAAGTGTTTTGTTGGCTTTCAAAGGTGGAAAACACTTAGTGTTACACTGCCTTTCGGACAACATCTGATATCTGTCATGTTTACACTTACCTTTAATGCCTGTGTACCACCTAGGTTTTTGCAGGAGATCCAGATTATTGCTTCATATTTTTTGGTTTGTTCCTCATAAAAGTAATTTTCAGAGAAACCACAGAGGATGGAAGTTACTAAATACAAACCTACATCTGAGTTTCAGAGTTTGTGTCCTTCACATTATGTAGATGAAGAGATGTTTTATTTCTAGCAGCTTTCTAAGTTTTTTTTTTTTTTTTTTTTAGGAAGTTAGGGACACAATAAAGGTATGGACAGCAGGCAGAAAAATGTCTTTTGCTCTGCCGCTCTCATTTGTCAGTACAGACAAGTTTTACTACCGAGTGATATACCCGACCTTAACAACATAAGCAGGAGGGTGCTTAACATTTGTTAAGCTCGGGTTGTGTGCCACTTTGGTTATTAACTGGTTAGACCTTTTCCAAATACCAGAGTATAACAACTGCACTCCATCTACTACATTATTGTTACAGTACGTTTGTTTCTTTGTCCCTTACATCACAGATTCTTCGACTGGGTTTCTCATAATGCAGTTATTCTGATCAGAGTTAGAATGTAAGAGTTTTTTTCTTTTACTTTGCATACAAGTTTGAGCCTTTACTACAAGCAGACAATTGCGCTTGTTTGAGCCGTACATGAGTTTACACTGTAGAACGTGAGGCTCTGTCCTGAACAGTCCCTGATAATTTGTTTCATTCAATTCATTTCCCACTTACAAGTGAAGACCATTTAATATTAAGCCCATCTGCATAACTCAGTTACAATGTTAATTTGAAAGTTTGTACAATAAAAATAGATAAATGCATTGTAAGTAGGATATTTAAGTGTTAAAACTGGTTAATGTTGTAACTGACAATCACATTGTAATATATTTTGCTTGCCTTGTTTTATATCAGTGCTGCCTATAAAATTTAATTCTGTCCTGTCCCTAATTACATTTCCTAACATTTGGTCTGTGATGAGGAGGTCCATCCTAATCAGTAGTAAAACTAAAGCTGCAGCGTGACAACTAATAATGTCACACTATTACAAATAACATGCCTGAATTAGAAACAAAGTCCTTTGTTCAGTCTTAACATTTCTAACATTCATCATGTGTGAAGCAGTTGTTTTTTTCTGTCAGTGCTGAAGCTATATTGCTGTATGCACACCACTAGCAAGTGCTGGAACAATAAACAAGTGCAAAATCTGTTTTAGCCTTATTGGACTGCTAACAAAGTGCAACTCCATTTTAGAAACATTAGTAAAAGACTTAACAAAATTCCCACAGTATAGTCCTCCCATTGATGCATTTGAAAATGTGACAGTGCAATTGGTCAGATTTAAATTACACTGCCCATAAACTCCATGTAGCCTTATTTGACCAAGGAAAATCTTTCTTCCCATCACATGCCACTGAGTGAATTTGTTCCATTTACCACATCATCTTCCTGATCGGGCTCCAGCTCCCACTCTTCTTACAAATCCTCTGTGTCCAAGCATTCATTACCTTTATCCTGCTTCACTGCTACTGATTCCTCACTCAAATAATCCAGCAACTGTTTCAACTCTCATATTTGTCCGTTTCTGACTGAGCTATGTCAAAAAAAAAATCTGTATTACTTATAAGAAAATGAACCTTGACTATGACTGGAAATTGGATCCTATGCCGTAGCCTACACTGTCATCATTTCTCATAACTGCTGAAAACTGTGCCTAATGCTGCATGGTTGTCCCCATACTCAGGTTGTTCCATCAAAAGCTGTCCTCTTACCTCAACATCAGAGCTTCTGCAAGACCTGTACCCACTGATTTTTCAGAGAACTCAATCCATTGCATCATCATGGTTTTCACAGACTCCAGACAGTCAAGTCAATGTTCATGTTCTGGTATTCTTTCTCCTCTTTGCCTTATCCTCCAGTTACCAGCTTCAGCTGAATGTAAACTAATTGACTACTCATTTCCATCAACTTACATTGTACACTTAACACTCTGTGCTGAAACAGCATCATGATGTTTGATTACTGTTTCAGAAACTCACCAGATGCATCTCTTTGTCTGAAGCTGTTTGGTGTAGCATTTCACAAGTTTGAATATCAACTGACCATTTCAACTGCTGCTTGGCTACATCCATTGCACCCTCCATACTGGCTTTCCATAACAGCATAACTGCTTGCTAGTTGGTTTCCTTAGTACACTGGGGTTCAACACCAGTCATGTGCCCCTCACATTCAGTCTGTTTATTGAAAACATTGTTTCTGAACTCTTTACTAAATTTAATGTCACAAATGAAAGTAAGCCACTGTGTCACTACCAGATTCAAGCTGAAAGTCACTCTTAGACAAACAAACATTAACATTTCTAATGTGCGTTCTTGACAGAATGGCTTAAGGGAGCAAACAGCCTCATAAAGCACTGCAATATCTCAGCACCACTGTTTGATTAAATTTTTGTCACCGTGTTAAAGATGAGACTAAAACATTCAAAATGTTTTAATTTGGTCTCAAAATTCTGTCCCAAGATAGGCATGCCTTATGTTTCTGTTGTTTATATGAAGGGTATTTCATTTCTAATTGTGGTATCTGTCATGCATTATTACCTTTATTATTTGATACAGTAAAAATGAACTGTTATTGTCCAGGATAGAATGTGACTCACCATCCACTCCCAATCGAGCTTCAACCTCAAGCATAGCTTTGCGGTTGATTTTTCAATATCTAGGGCCAAATCTATAGCTGCTAATGATGAGTTCAGTCTTAAGAGTAAAGACAGAGTGAAAGAAGAAAAGTGCTAAGCTGACAAAGTATGATATTCATTTCTAGCTCCTATTACTTAAAAAAAAAAAAAAAAAAAAAAAGTGGAGGACACAGCAGTTTCTACTTGCTGTCCTGTTGTCTTAAATTCCTGTAATTGTTTTGTTTGCAAAGTCTTCCAATAAACTCGGCAGAGCTCATAGTGTCTCTTCTTTCTCATATTTTGAGGTATGTAGAATTTGTGCATTTTCTAGACCTTCTTCTTCAAAGTCATTTATTAGTCACTCCATTCCTCACATAGAGAACCCAGGGGCTTCCCGCATTCTGGAACAGGATACCTGTCCGTGTTAGGCAGAGCCCCTCACTGACTCTCTTCAAGAGAAATCTGGACGAATGGATGGGTGATCGTAAGTTTACCCCGGGGGTCATCTCTGTATCATTGCTAGATAGAGGCACAATAAACTAAATTTAATTAAAATTGTACACTTTTGTATCATTACATGGGGTGGCGAAAGCCACATACACTTTGGCTAGGCTTATAAATGTCCTAGGGCAGATAGCCTAGTACTATACTATAAAACTATAAAAAGATGACTGAGGCCTCCTTGCCTTGTCCACAGTGGTCCCATGGTGGACAGATGTGATTTACCTTTTTTCATTTGTTGACCAGACTGTCACAGGCCTCTTCACTGGCTTTTATACAGACATTAGTTTAGTTAAGGCCAGGCTCAGTCCAGTACCATTGTTGACTTTGGCAGTCTTGTCAGTGTCCGCTGAAGTCTTGATGTTGGGACCATGGCCTTTGTAGTTGATTTCCTCTGACATCTAGTTTGCATTGGCACTAACTGGTTTTTTAGAGATGTTGTCACTGTCAAGAGTTTCTTTGTAGCCAGGGCTCAGGTTAACCTATTAGTCATTCTCAGTACTAGTGTTGTCACTGCCATTGCAAAGATCTTGGGTGGTCAGTCAGCTGTCTAGTCTTTGGGTTCAAGGCTGTTAAAGTAGGGCTTGGGGTTTGTTTTTGTTTGTCCCATTTTTGAAGGTTGGGTAGTTAGAGTTGGCCTTGACCCCTGTTTACTTTGTATCCACATCAGAATCTTGACTGCCTTAGGTTTGGACAGCAGGGGCAAGTGCTCTTGATCCTGACTGTGGTGTTAACAACAGTATTAATAAAGATGGTGTAGGAAGATGGCTGTACACTGATCAGCAGGTTGATTAAAGCTCTTCCAGTATGAAACTAAAAGTAATAGAAAAAGCTAGTCAAAGTTAACAGTTCAAGTAAAATTCAGTTACTGGATAGTCACTACATTGCCTTAATGCCAGCAAATATAACATTTGGAGAAAGTAAGAAAAAAAATCAACTAGAAAAGGAGCAGATAAAACTTTTCCTGAGAAGAACCTTGCAATTACTCAGCAAAAAGTACTTCAGGTTTCAGCTTTAGTACAGAAGATAATTTTGAGAAGTTTTTTGGGGAAAATTAAATCAAATGTACACAAAGATTTTTTAAAACCGGTGGGACAACTGGTGGGATGTATAAAGTCCAACGATAGATATGAAAAATTAAGTAGCTTTTAAGATGAACTGATAAAAAAATGTATAAGTCAGAGGAAGAAATGAAGGAAAGACTGACTGAATATGAGGCTTCTCGAGAAGAAGTGAGCATAGAGGTAGTTTGAAATTTTCTGCTGCCTTACGGAATCTGGAAGGAATAGATTGCATTATATTTATGAAAATGCATGTAACCGGCTCGACTGCTATTCTACAGCAGGATTTGATGATTAAGAGGGTTCATCATGTTTTCTCAAAATTTGGCCACGAGAAAGAAGCCATGTTCTGTATTAGTAAATATACAGTCATATCAGCAGAAAGAGCTGCTTCTGACAGAATTTTGCCTGAAAGGAAAAGTATTAAAAATTGAGAATACTAGAGTGTTTCTGAAAAATGATTTGCTGTACATTAGGCAGAAGAGAAGCAATTTTAATCCGCAGAACAGGATAGCGAGAAAAATTTAGGCAACAGAGTGATACAACATACTGAAGAGGATTTTACTTCTCATTTGTTTGACAGTTAGTCCTCTGAGAGAATTTTCGGTGAATCCTTTTCCATTGCTCCAAAGAAAAGTGATCGTGTCAGAAAGAAAGAATCTAGAGTAAATTTGCATTTGAAACCTAGACCAGCATCTGGAGGTTGAAATGATGAGGAAGAACGTCAGCAGTAATGTGAAATTAGTGAATAAGTGGGAGAACTATTCCATTATTAAGTGTTATTCCAATTAGATGCAGTTTAGACATTAGAACTGTGGATCTGCAGTAAGTGGTGACCAGAAGTTTGTAGACTGTTCCTAACTGGTGAGAGAGCCCTAAAGCATAATTCCTACTTTGACATTGTTTATAGGGACAATGAAAAGACTGAAGGAGTAAAGTATAAATAATATGTTTTTGTTTTTATAATACTTGAACAGTAAATTTCCTTTCGTAAATTGCATGTTATATGGTCAAGAAGATGTTCTTCTTGTTTCACTGTTGCAGTCATTACATTTGGTTATCTGCTTGCAGGTAGCCCTCAGTCGGCCTGATTAACAAAGTCTTGGGTCCTGCGTCGGTTGCTGTCCCTTCTTCCATGACGACAGGTCATCAGGGGGTATAAAACTTGCAGCCGACACCATTACATCAGTCTTTCTTGCCATGCGGTGCCCGAAGCAGAAGCAGTTCACAAGTGCTGGTCGGCCGACTCCTGAAATTTTCGTTTTCGAGTTTCAGAACCGAAGTCTTCAACTAAAGCTAAGTACCCCGTTGGGGAAACTTTTTCTTGCTCCTTACCGATGTCAATAAAAGTTAATAATTGCATTAGTTGTGGAAAGCAAATACCTCAGAAAGATTTTAATTCGTACTGTATTCCTTGCCTAGGCCCTGACCACGACATACCTTGCTGTCGGTTTTGTGCTTTATTTAATCAGCACACTATCCGTCGTCGGTATATTTTCGCCTCTAAATATTTCAGTTCTCTTTTTAATTATCCAGAAATGTCATCGGTTAGCCATCCGACTACCGGGATTCCGAAAAAATGCAAAGATAAAGACAGAGACAGGCCGCCGAGATCCAAAACCGCCGACAACACTTCTCCTAAGCCAGTCGCCAGTTCGCCGGTACTCAATGAGACGTTTTCGCAGCCACTGATACCCGCTACTTGTGATTTGCAGGCCTATTGAGACCCATTCGGAGTCCGGTATGCCGCAAGATGCTTCAGCTATGGAACCCCCGCGGATGTCTCTACCTTGGATGAGTCCGGAGCCACTGTGCAGGCACCGGCTTCTGAGGATGTATTCAGGCCTATGGGCTTGCATATTAAACTGACGCCTCCTTCTTTACTTGGGCCTAAATGTCGATCTATGTCTAAAAAACCGACAGCCAGGCCACATGCTCAGGCCTCTAGGCCTAAAAAACAAATTATAAGAATGGCTGAAGATCTAATAACTCTAATCAGGGGTAGCCAACCCCCCCCCCCCACCCTTCTAAGAGGCCTAGGACTGAAGTTGATTATGAATCTTCTGATCAGGATTCTGTTTTTCTGACTATTCTGATGATCTGGATTTGCCCTTAACTACTTATGAGGATTCTGATACAGAGGACTCTTTTCCCTCTGCTTCCCCTCCTGAGGATTTTTCTTTTGGAGAAGCCTTACATACTCTAAGGGAGCATTTCCACTGGGAAAGCCAGGATTTTTCTGATTTAAAAAAGAGGCTTAGGGATTTCCTTCTCCTACCTCAGCATAGGCCTTTAGCTATTCCTCTTGTACTAGACATTGTTGATGATGCTTTCTTAGAATCTAGTTTGGCCCCTGATTCCCTGCCTCCTGGTCCCAGAAAACCTGGCAGATACTACAGGGTCCCCGAGTCCCACAAGTTCCTTTTCAAAAATCCTATTGCAGATCCAGAGACTATTTCACAGGGGCCCAAGGGCATTAAGGCTTCTACTGCTAAAAATCCTACCCCTTCTGATAGAGACTCCAGGGCGCTGGATAGATGGGGTAAGAAGGTTTACACTTCTGCAACCTTGGCCATTAGGGCTTTAAACTGCCAGTTTCATATATTAAAATATCAGCAACATGTTATTGGACTGCTTAAACAGAAAATGATGTTGATTCCTGACTTTGTGGAAAATAAAGAATTACATGATTTAATGCATTCTGCCGAACAAGTTGGAAAACATACTTTGCAATGTGGTTTTGATTCATTAGAGGCCTCTTGCAGGGCTGCTGTTACTGGGTCTGCAATCAGAAGGCATGCTTGGCTTAAGGAGCAATCTTTGCTTGATCATGTTAAAGCTAAATTGTTGGATGCTCCTTTAAATCAGGACCGCCTGTTTGGCAACAAGGCTGAGGACATTCTTAAAAAGATGGAAGATAAAGCTAAATCTATGCAAACTGTTGAAGATTATTTACAAGTTCAGCCTCGTAGATTTAGTAGGCACTGGCCCTCTAAAAAATTGGTCCTTTCCAGCCCCTTCCAGGTCTTCTCAAGCCAAACCCAGACACAGCAAAAACCCCAGGTTTCAGTCCCAGGGGACTCACAAAGCTAAGCAGTGGGGGGCCTCCACTTCCAAGTCTGGGAGTAATAAGACTCCCCCTATGATAAACTGTCTCAGTGACTTCCTTTTAAAATTTCCAAGCATTTATCAACTGACTGCCCCTTTGTGGGGAAAAATTGTTCTTCATGCAAAAAATTGGGAACTCATTACCCAGGACAAATAGGTTTTAAATATAGTGTCCCAGGGATACAGATTTCACTTCCGCATGTTGCCAACACCAGGTGGGTGGCCGGACCTACTTCCAAATCAGTGAGTAGAGGCCCAAAAACAAGTACTTTCTCTCTCAAGCATGGGGGCTATTCAACTGTTACCGGAAGAGGAAAAAAGACAAGGTTTCTACTCAAGACGTTTCCTGGTACCCAGAAAAAGACAATTCATGGCGTCCTATTCTGGACCTGTCTACTCTAAATACCATTTTGGAGATTCCAAAATTCAGGATGCTGACTCTTCACCAATTACTTCCTATGCTAGGCAAAGATGCCTGGTTGGCAACACTAGATTTAAAATAAGCATACCTGCACATCCCAATCAGGGAATCTTACAGACGATACTTACTCTTCAAAGCAGGCTACATGCAGTATCAGTTCTCTGCACTGCCCTTTGGCTTATCTACTGCACCCAGGGTATTCACAAAGTGCCTAGCTCCAGTTATTGCATTTTGCAGGCAAAGAAATATTCAAATATACCCATACCTGGACGATTGTCTTATTCAGGCAGAAAGCCAGAACATACTTTTGAATCATCTGGCCTTTGTAAAAAGGGTTGAAACTTGTCTGGGGTGCACCATAAACGAAAAGAAATCACACCTGGTACACAGTCAACAAATTATATTCCTGGGAGCAAGCTTGAATACAACTTCCCAGATGGCTTACCTCACGCCAGAAAAGCAAATTCATTTGACAACCTACTTCAAACAAGTGGCCACAAAAACCCTGCTATCTGCAAGACAAATACTGCAAGCCTTGGGGTTCATGGCCTCCTCCATTCTTCTAATTCCATATGCAAGACTGCATATGAAGAAACTACAGTGGCATCTAAAAAGCTTATGGTGTCAACATTCTGAAGACCTAGAAACAGTGATTCCTATCATACCTTGCCTACGCCTAGAGTTCCTTTGGTGGGCAGAGGTCTGCCACCAAAACAAGGGACTACCTTTCACACCACCCCCTGCCGCCCAAACCCTAACAACAGATGCATCAGACTATGTATGGGGGGGCTCACCTGGCAGGGAAGTGCATTCAGGGCAAATGGAACCCAAGTCAAATGCACCTGCATATCAATCAAAAAGGAATGTTAGCTGTACAGAATGCTCTGACAGCCTTCAAGGACCATATTCTTCCAGGACAACTAATGGTAAAGGCGGACAACACCATTGTTATGTGGTACATAAACAAGCAGGTGGTATACATTCTTACCCCCTCTGCAGACTAGCCATGGCATTGTGGAACACAGCCTTGAGCTACCAAGTGCACCTACAAGCTCAATTCCTGCCAGGAAAATTAAGTACACTGGCAGACGGACTAAGCAGAAACCTCATGGACCCACACAAGTGGAAACTGGAACCAAGGATTTTCAACATGTTGACAAGTAAATGGGGGGAGCCCAGACATAGACTTGTTTGCCTGTCCCCAGAACTACCAGTTGGACAAATTTTGCACAAGGACTCCTCACAAACAAGCCTGGAAAGTGGATGCTCTGTCCTTCAGCTGGAAAAACCTATCAGTCTATGTCTTCCCCCCTCTGCCTCTGCTCTCCAAAGTACTACTAAAAATCAAACAGGACAAACCAAGGATGATTTTGATTGCTCCAGACTGGCCGTGCCAACACTGGTACCCCCTCCTGCGCAGTGTGTCACAATTATCCCCATGGCACCTGCCTCAGACTCCTTCCGTGCTGTCTCAGCAGGAGCACCAAATTCTGCATCCTCTGCTTCCAACGCTGAACCTTGCAGCTTGGCTAATTACCTAATCTCTCCTGTACCATCCCTCAACAAGCCTGTGATGGATATCATTTTAGAGGCAAGGAGGCCACGTACTAGAAAAGCTTATGCTGAAAAATGGAAAAGATTTTGTGCCTGGAACCAATCTCAAGGCATGAGCACAGCAGTGCCCAATTTATCTCAGATTTTACAATACTTAACTGAGATGCTTCGCAAAGGCTTGTCTTTTTCCTCCGTTAAAATCCACGCCTCAGCCATTTCAGCTCATTATAACACAGAACCTCCCCTCTTCTCTCATCCACTCCTCAAGCAGTTTCTCAGAGGGGCCAAATATTTGCGACCACCCAGGAGAGCTCCAACCCCAGCCTGGGACCTTAACTTTGTCTTGGAGAAACTCACTCTACCTCCTTTCGAGCCAGCTGCTACTGCACGATTAAAATTGCTTTTTGGAAAACAGCTTTCCTTTTAGCAATCAATTCAGCAAGAAGGGTTTCTGAATTATAGGCCCTTATGGCAGTGGAGCCTTTCATCATCTTTCATGCGGACAGGGTGTCCGTCAGAACCAGTCCCTCCTTCATGCCCAAGGTGGTATCCAGTGTGGCACTTAATCAGTCCATTCATTTGCCAACCTTCTTTCCCAATACACAGAATAAAGGGGAACAGATAGTGCATTCCTTAGATGTGCATAGGCAACTTGGATTCTACTTGGACAGGACTAAACCTCAAAGGAAATCTGAACAACTGCTGGTGGCATTTGCTGCAGGGGCAGAGGGGAAGGCTATTTCAAAGCAAACTATTTCTAAATGAATAAACCATTGCATTAATTTCTGCTATAAGCATCATGGAAAACCTGTCCCCCAGGGGATCAGACCTCACACTACCAGGGCTACACCTACCTCTACAGCCTTTCTCAGAGGCTTCCCTACCAGGGACATCCTAGAAGCTGCTACCTGGAGTTCTGTACATACTTTCACTAAGCATTATCATTTGCCAATTTTCTCTAAATCCAGAGCTGGCTTTGCCACTGCAGTCTTGCAGGGCCTTATAGCGGCCCCTAATGTTATCTAAATTCCTCCTACCAACCATAGCTTTGGGAATCTACCCAAATGTGATGACTGCAACAGTGAAACATGAAGAACATAGTACAGTTGTGTACACTTACCATAAATGTAGATGTTCGAGTGTATTCACTGTTGCAGCCCTGGTTACCCTCCCTCCAGCTCCCTAACTTCTTTTGGCTATACCTCTACTTTCCTTTACTATGCTTAAAAGCCTTTTTGGTGTATTTGCTTTTTTGTTGGAAGTATATCTTTGTGCTTTTATGTTTAATTGCTCCCCATTGGGGGCACCTGACATCTGGGGCAAGACAAACTGATGTAATGGCGTTGGCTGCATGTTTTATACCCCTGACGACCTGACGTCATGGAAGAAGGGACAGCAACCGATGCAGGACCCAAGACTTTGTTAATCAGGCCGACTGAGGGCTACCTGCAAGCAGATAACACAAATGTAATGACTGCAACAGTGAATACACTCGAACATCTACATTTATGGTAAGTGTACACAACTGTACTTTCTGCATGGCATGCAGAAGTATTTTAAGTCTGTATCTGTGTGTTGGGGGTGGGTTACCAGTGACTACTGTTTAGCCTAGCATTATTAAAGTAAGAAAATACTTTTGCTTAACTATAATATATCCACACTTTGCGCTCTAGCAAGACAAGCAAGGCCAGAAATATGCAATGTAATGTTGTGCTCTTGGATTTCTGGGAGGGATGTGAAAGTGTACATGTAATAGAATATAACAATTCCATTATTTTTATACAGGCAGAAGTCCACACTAATAATCTTAGTCTAAACTGCAGACCATTGATTTTTTTTTTTAAATCAAACAGACTAGAACAATAAGAGAAAATATGAAAAGCAAGAAAAACTGGGTATTTCTTTCTAACCGTTATTAGCTGTTTATTTTCCATTAGCACCTGTTTTTAGTTTAAGGCAAGCCATTAGGCATGAGAGGTTTGACCACTATGTTCTGAAATAATGAGCAATACGGGGGCCGTCTCTTCAGTCTGAAAAGATACAAAGTTTATTTTTTCCATTAGCGAATGTTTTCAGTTGGAGATAAGTCTACAGGTGCAAGCAGTAAATCAGGAAAGGTATGAGCAGTATGTTCTGAGTGACATACACAAGAAACATAAGTAACATCTGAAGGGGAACTGGCATCCAGTTCACTGAAAATAAATGAAGTGTGAAACTATGGAATGTGAATAGATGTCCTTCCATATCACTGTTGCAGAATTCTTTACAATAGGGATCCCCTGCCTAAGGCAGTCCGATGTCCGGCTTGTATACCAAAGCATTTAGGTTGTAATAGGTATGCCGTACATCACGCGCATACTCTCCATGCACGGCGTAGGGCATAAAGTTGACGTCTGGACATACCATCTTCAGGACTTCTTTGCCACCAGTCCAAATGCCATATTCGATTGTTGGTCTGAACACTCCTTTGCTTTCAGATAAGTGCCCCATTGAGGTTTTTGTTATCCCCCCCCCCTTTTTTTTTTTTTACTTTGGTTGTTTTTTATCATCCAGAAAGGGGAGATGCCAGTGGGGGAAGCAGATTCCCCATCATGAACAGTGCTTATTTTGCTTAGGTGTTTCCCATGACCATACGTATTGCACTGTTTGCCTGGCCTTTGTCCCTAAGAAGTTGTGTAGTCAGCTCTCCTCCTTAGCTATTTGTTTGGAAAACCAACAGCTTAAGCTGTTAGCTAAAGGCACCATTTAAAGATCTTCCAGGCCCTAAGGTTAGCTGTCTGCAAAGAAGACCAAGAAAGCTCAGTCAGATGCTACTGCTGTACCTCCTCTGCCTGACATCTCTCTTGAAGCTAGTGAAAGCCCGGAGGACTTCTCAGTTTCTCTGTCAGATTCCTCTGCTGCAACCGCTTCAGAAGTTTGCATGGATCCGGTTTCATGCACATGCATGGAGGCCTTGCAGATGTCCGCTTCGGGCATACAGGGGGCACCACAGCTGATAATTTCCAAAGGGCCTAGGGGTGTTCCTCAGATTTTGGTGAGGGTTAGATAATGACTACATTAATTGAATGTCGTCTGGGATCAGAGCCTCCTAAAATCTTTAAGGCTGACTTCCCCTTAAAAATAAGCAAAAAAAAGCATATTTCTCTTGTTCCTAAAGATCCTTACTTTAGTCAAGGCCTGTTTAATGCCCTTATGGCTCCAAAACCTCCTCAGGGGTTCTCTGCTCCAGCTCTTCTCTTAAGAGCCTAGGGAGCAAGATTCCTCTGATGATAACAGATTCAGATGAGGAATCCCGGACTTATTCTTCCCAGATTCCTTCCCCCTTAGATTATAGTTCTGAGGAGGAGGACTCTTTCCTTCTTCACTGTCTTTTTGGGGAGATTTCTTTTGGTTTCATAATTTCCCAAATGATGGAATTTTTTTTAAATGGGACTGTGCTGAGGTGTCTGATCAGAAGTAGTAGTATGAGTTTCTGTGAATTGAGTCTCCTAGGCCATGTGCTGTCCCTCCTTTTCTTGCTACCTTGTTAAATGCCTTTTCCATTGCATCTCAGGCTCCTGATTCCCACCCCCCCCCCAAAAAAAAAAAACAATAGGTTCTATAAAGTGCCTGATTATTGCAAGTTTCTTTGTAAATATCCCTCTGCTGACCGTTCTGTGGTATCAGTTGCCTTTGGCAAGCCTTCTAAACTGTTGCATTCTACAACGTTGATTCTCTCTGACAAGGACAGCAGGGCTATGGAGCGGTTGGGTAAGAAAGTGTATACTTCTGCTACCCTGGCCGTTAGACCTGTGAACTATCAGACCCATACGACCAGTTATAATTTGGCTCTTTTCTCTTAAACCTTTCAGATTATTTCAGACTTCCTGACTCTAAGTAGAAGACTTCTGCTGTTTCTTTATTAGGAACGTCTTCTCAGGTTGCTCGCCATTCCATTAAATGCAGCTATGATGCAGCTGATGCCTCATCTAGGGCCGTTTCCTTTGGTTCTGTGTTGAGGAAGTATTCTTGGCTTCAGCTTCAAACTTTGCCTGTTGATATTAAGGCTAAGTTGATAGATGGTCCTCCCAGTAATTAACATTTGTTTGGTGTTCCTGGTACTGAGTTAAGTCCCTCTAGGAAAAAGGTAAAGCTTTACAGGATCTGAAACATATTTTTGTTTCACCTGCTCCCAAGTTTCAAAGGAATTAGTCTAGCAAGCCTGCTTTTGTTCATAGACAGTCTTGCCCCCCCCAAAGGTAAGAAGGGTGGTAGAAGGGCTCCTCCTGCTAAGGCTTTTCAAATCCCTTCAGCTCAGAAGCCTCGTTTTCTTGACAGACCAGGTGCTGTCTGACTATACTTGTTTGCTCTTCTCAGTCACATTCCTGTTTCTCTTTATCTTTTCCTGTCCCTTCCTATTTGGTTAAAGATCACTCAAGACTCCTAGGTTTTTTCCATTACTCACCAGAGGTATTATATGGTCTAGAAATCTCTTCTCCAATTTTTGGGCATTCCTCAGCTCCCTCAGGAACAGTGGCCCTTTTTTCCAGAGGTACGTCAGGGCCTGTTGGCTCAGAGAACAATTATTCAAGAAGTTCCAACTCCTGGTGGGGGGTTTACTCCAGAATGTACTTTGTTTCCAGGAAAGAAAGCACCCGGAGACCCATTCTGGATCTCTCTCAGCTGAACACCTTTTTGAAGATTCGTTCCTTTCAGATGCTGTCCCTTCAAACCTTGTTTCCTCTTCTACTTCTTCAGGCTTTTCTTTATCTCAATCTCAAGGATGCTTATCTACCTGTTCCTATTCATCCACTTTTCAGGAAATTTTTGCAGTTCTCTGTTACTTCCTGGCATTTTCAGTTCTCTGCTTTGCCCTTTGGCCTGTCTACTGCCCCAAGGGTTTTCACCAAATGCCTCGCTTCTGTGATTGCATTCTGCAGACTGAGGGAGATCTTTCCTTACCTGGATGACCTGATTATTTGGACCTGTTCTCCAGAGATTTGACTTCTTCATCTTGACTTTGCTACTTGTCTCCTGCAAAGCATGAGGTTTACTGTAAATTTCCAAAAATCATTCCTGACTTCTTCACAGGATCATATTTTTTTAGGGTGCAGGTTCCAGACTGTTCCCATTTTGGCATCCTTGTCTCCTCCCAAGGCTTAAACTTCAGTTGGTTTCCTTCAGTCCTTTCTTCCTTTGGCTTCAATTACAGCTAGGGAGTTTCTAAGGGCTCTGGGGTATATAGCTTCCTTTGGCCAAGTTCCATATTTTAAAGCTCCAGTGGTTTCTAAAGTCAGTTTGGCTTCAGCATTCTCATCCTTTAGATTTTCTAGTCCCCCTTCTTCCATGTCTCAAGCTGGAACTTCAGTGGTGAATTCATCAGTTGTCCCTCAACCCAAACTGCCTTTTCAACCTCCAGTCCCCTCTCAGGATATCTTCACAGGTACTTCAGATGTGGGATGGGGCCTCCTTTGGTCGTCTGAAAGTGCAGGGTGTTTGGTCTCCTCAACAAAAGAAAGACCAGGTCAGTATCAAAGAGAGGAGAGGTGTTTTTGTTTTGGCTCTTCTGGCTTTTCATTGTCTTTTCCTTCCAGAGCCTCTCAGAATTCTCACAGACAATGCCACAGTGATGTAATACATCAACAAGCAAGGGGTCAAGGTCTTATCTGCTGTGCAGACTAGTTCAGGTTTGGGATTTCACTGTCCAATATCAAGTGACCCTTCAGGCAGTTTATATTCCCTCAGATGAGAGCACAGTAGTAGATTATTTGAGCAGGTCCATAGCATAGTACTACTAATGGATGCTTCACAGGGATGTGTGTCTGGACATTGTCCAGCAATGGGGTACTCCTCATGGTCTGTTTGCTTCCTCTCTGAACAGACGACTTCCTCTCTTTTGCACCAGACTCTCATGTCCTCTGGCTTGGAAGATGGACACCCTCTGTTTTTCTTCAAAGTGGATGTTTAATTATACCTTCCCTCCCCTTCCAAAGGCCCTATTCATGATACAACAAGATAGTCCCAAAATCTTGCTGGTGACTCACTTTTGGCTAGGCAGCATTGGTTCCCTTTTCCTCTGCATTTAGCCAAGGGCAATCATGACAAAATGTTCTTAGTGTTTCACTGTTGCAGTCATCACCTGTGGGTTATCCCTGCTGTGGTAGCCCTCAGCCGGCCCGAATACCAGAGTCAATGTTTTTCTGCTTCAGCTGCTGTCACTTGCTGGTTGACGTGAGGTCGTCAGTGCTATAAAAGAAGGTAGCCGACGTCATTACATCATAGTTTCATAGTTTAGTACTGGGCTATCTGCCCTGGGGCATTTGTAAGCCTAGCCATAGTAATGTGGCTTTCGCCACCCCATAAAATGGTACAAAATGCACAGAATAGATTTAGAATACTGTGCCTCTGTCTAGTAGTGACACAGTGAAGGTCCCCTTATATAATAGAATTAGTTTACTGTGCCCCTGTCTAGTAGTGACACAGATGTGGCCCCTGGGGTAAACTTATGATCTCCCATCCACTCATCAAGATTTCTCTTGAAGAGAGTCAGTGAGGGGCTCTGCCTAACATGAACTGGGATCTTGTTCCAGAGCATGGGAAGCCTCTGGGTTATGAATCTATCCCTCCAGCATGTCCTATTCATACTTGTGCCGAGGTTTAAGTCTTTAGCTCTCGTGGTTCTGATGGATTTGGATTTTTTGAGGTGGAGCATGTCCATCAGTTCCTGATTGGACATGGCCTTGTACGTCAGGCAGAGATCACCTCTGAGCAGGCGGTATGCTACTGAATAGAGCTGGAGTTTCTTTAGTCTGGCAGAATAAGACATATGTTGGAGACCCTTGATCCTCTTGGTGAGGTACTTTTGTGGTCTCCCGTAGGAGAAGCAGTTCACAAGTGTGCCCGTCGGTCTCTACCAGAGTTCAAATTACAGCTGAAAACTTCTAAAGCTAAGTACCCCGCTGGGGATTCTTTTTTCTTGCACTAACCGATGTCTGAAAAAGTTAACAATTTTCTCGCCTGTGGAAAGCAAATACCACATCGAGACTTCCATTCTTACTGTGTAACTTGTTTAGGCACAGAGCACGACATCCTCATTGCCGGTTCTCTGCCGTCTTTAATGTGAGAACCATTCGTCGTAGGTCTTTTTGTAGCCAGGTATTTTCATCTGCCGTCCTCGCATGCCGAAATGGCATCCGTCAGCCAACAATCCGAGGACATTCCGAAATAACATAAGGATAAAGATAGACAGACCACACAAGGCTAAGCCTTCCGACGACTCTACCGCTAAGCAGGTCATCAGTTCCCCGGAATTCAGTGAGGCACCTTTGCAGCCCCTGATGCCTGATTCGATACCTTCTCAGGCCTCTATTGAAACCCTTTCAGGGTCCGGTATGCCGCAGATTTCTTCTTCATCTTCCAAGCCTTTGGTTGTCTCTGCCTCGGTTGGGTCCGGAGCTGCGACGCAAGCACTGGCTTCCGAGGAGGTCTTTCACACTACTGAACCTAGACAAAAACCGACATCTTCTCCGACTACCATTTCTCTCAGACTGATGGATACTCTTAGGCCAAGAGGCAAGGCCACTTCTAAGAAAACTACCTCTAGTCACTATTTTACCCCTGTTCCACCACCCCAAGCTCAAATGCTTAAAATAGCAGAGGATCTTATCACCCTTACCAGGGTAGTCAGGCCGCACATTCTAAAAGAAAGAGAACCTTTTCCTGAAATACTGACAGAACAGGATTCTGAGGAGTCTGATTATTCAGATTTTGAAGAGGCACAACCTCTTAGTGCTTATGAGGATTCAGATGCAGAGGAATCCATTCCTTCTGCCTCCCCATCAGAAGATCTTTCCTTTGGAGAAACCCATCACACCCTCAGGGAACATTTCCACTGGGAATCCCAGGACTTACCTCAGTCTAAGAAGAGAATGAGAGTGTTTCTAGACCTACCTCAGCACAGACCCTTGGCCATCCCCCCATCTTATAGGTGGTGGATGATGTTTTCCATGAATCCAGCTTAACTCCTGATGCCCTCCCACCTGCTCCCAAAAACCTGACTGGTATTACAGAGTACTGGATTCTCATAAATACCTGTACAGAAATCCTGCTGCAGACCCAGATGTCATTACACAGGGATCAAAAGGAGCTAAGGCTAGTTCTGCAAAGAATCCTACACCTCCTGACAAGGACTCCAGAGCTCTGGACAGATGGAATAAAAAAAGTATACACCTCTGCAACCTTAACTGTCAGAGCACTCAACTGTCAGTTCCACATGTTAAAATATCAACAACACATTCTGGAACTGTTAAAACAAGAGATTTCTACCTTTCCTGACTGTGCCAATTCGAAAGATCTAGAAGATTTACTGCACTCTATTTGTCAAGTGCCAAAACACTCATTACACTTTAGATATGATGCCCTAGAAGCCTCAAGCAGGGCAGCAGTGTCAGGTTCTGTCATTAGGAGACATGCATGGTTGAAGGAACAACCTCTCCCTGATCATGTCAAATCTAAATTATTTGATGCACCATTGGATAAGGACCGCTTGTTTGGAGTAAAACCAGAAGAGTTGCTTAAAAAGATGGAAGACAAAGCAAAATCTATGCAAACAGTAAAAGATTTCCTTCAGGTAAAACCTCCTTGGTCCAGCAGAAATTTTCCCTCAAAACACTGGTCCATTTCCTGCACCTAGCAGACAGGCAGGGACAGACCACCCAGACTCCTATCCCAGGGACAGCAGAGAACCAAGCAGTGGACCGCTTCCACTCCATAGGCAGGGAGTTCTAAGCCATCCCTTTATGTCAAAAACTCGCAATGACTCCCTCTCCCCCCTCTGCCCTCT
Source organism: Protopterus annectens (assembly GCF_019279795.1). Classification (NCBI taxonomy): domain Eukaryota; kingdom Metazoa; phylum Chordata; order Ceratodontiformes; family Protopteridae; genus Protopterus; species Protopterus annectens. Next base: position 593,151,836 of record NC_056725.1, on the reverse strand, counting down.
TTTCACTCACCAAAAACTAGGAGGAAGGCTCTCCCTCTGCAAAGAGAAGTGGCTTTCTGTAACAAAGGACCAGTGGGTCTTAAAGATCATTTCTCAGGGATACAAATTTTCCTTCAATGAACTCCCAGTTCCAAGAGGGTACCCAGACTTACCTCCAAATCATTGTGCAGAGGCATTGAAACAAGTCCAAACTCTCATATCCCAAGGGGCAGTAGAACCTGTCCCCTCAAATCAAACAGGCAAAGGCTTTTATTCCAGACTATTCCTCGTTCTCAGAAAATAGGGCACTTGGCGCCCCATCCTGGATCTATCCATTCTGAACACTTTCCTGGTGGTCCCCAAATTCAAAATGCTAACTTTGCAGCAGCTGCTGCCTATGCTGGCAAAAAATGCTTGTTTAGTTGCCCTAGATCTAAAAGATGCCTACCTCCACATCCCCATAATGGAATCCTGCAGGAAATTTCTTCGCTTCAGAGCAGGCTCACAACTCTTTCAGTTCTCTGTGCTACCATTTGGCTTATCTACTGCTCCCAGGGTATTCACCAAATGCTTAGCCTCGACCACAGCCTTTTATGGACAGAAAAATATACAAATTTACTCTTAACTGGATGACTGCCTCATTCAGGCAGAGTGCAAAGAAAAGCTCAAGGGCCGTCTCTGTCAAAACCCTCCTAACCTCCTTAGGGTACACCATCAACGAGACGAAATCAAGGCAAACACCCTCTAGGAAGATCATTTTCTTGGGGGCACTGCTGGACACAGCATCCCAAATGGCCTTCCTATCCCCAGAAAAACACAGCTTCCTGTCTGTCTATTTTACCCAGCTGGCTTCCAGAAGTCACCTCACCGCGAGGACGTTCCTGCAAGCCTTGGGGTACATGGCATCTTGCATCCTTCTAATTCCTCTGGCCAGGCTTCACATGAGAAAACTTCAGTGGTACCTAAAGAACCTTTGGTGTCAGCACTCTCAGCCTCTAGAGACCTCTCAACCTGTGATCCCCTGTATAAGGGTCGAATTTCTCTGGTGAGCAGGGGCCTGTGCCCAGAACAAGGGTCTTCCCTTCACTCTCCGCCCAACCGGGCAGACCATTGCCACTAACGCCTCAGACATAGCTTGGGGCGCTCACCTAGAAGGCAGGTGCACCTAAGGTCTTTGGGATGCTCAGCACCTTCCCTTACACATCAACCAGAAGGAAATGATGACAGTACAAAAGGCTCTGACACCCTTCAAATCCCACCTCAAGTCAGGGGTTCTCCTTATCAAAACAGACAACACCACAGTAATGTGGTACATCAACAAACAGAGAGGGGACCCAGTCTTACCCTCTGTGTAGGCTAGCCAGGAACGTCTGGCTGACAGCCTCTTCCATGGGACTACACCTGATAGCACAATACCTACCAGGGATCATCACCACCTTGGCAGATCACTTAAGCAGAAACCTACTGGACCCCCACGAATGGGAGCTCCACAGAAAAATCTTTTTGCAAATCACTCAGGCGTGGGGGAGTCTGGAGGTGGATCTCTTTGCTTCGCATCCCGACCATCAGCTGAAAAAATGTGTACCAGGGAGTATCACCATATAGTGTGGAAGGTGGATGCCTTGACCATCCCTTGGAACAACCTCTTTGTTGTAAGCATTCCCTTCTCTGCCTCGTATCCCCAAGGTAATAATCAGAATAAGGGAGGAGAGACCAAAGGCCATCCTCATTGCTCCATATTGGCCCAGACAACATTGGTACCCCTTACTGCTCAGCCTAACCCTACAGCCTCCCAGACAGCTTCCCTTATCCCAGACCACTTAACTCGGTGTGGGGGGGGGGGGTGCTGCACCCACACTTGCAGATTCTCAAACTATCAGCATGGCTAATTCTCTAAAGGCAAACAAGAGGTCCCTTTTAAGCAAACAGGTCCTAGACATTATCACAGAGGCCAAGAAGGCCCAGCACCAGAAAATCTTATGCAGGCAAATGGAAAAGATTCTGCTCCTGGAGCCAGTCCAGAGGGGCCAGTACCTCACAACCTCCCATCCCTCTTATCGTGGACAACCTAGCAGAGCTACTTAATAGTGGGCTCTCCTTCTCCTCTATTAAAATCCACGCCTCAGCCATTTCAACTCATTTTGATACAGAACAGCCCCTGTTTTCCCATCCTTTGATTAAACAATTCCTCAGAAGGGCATTTAGTATAAGACTTCACAGAAGGCCACCCACTCCAGCCAGGGACCTGAATTATGTTTTGGAAAAACTAACTTTACCACCCTTTGAACCTGCTGCTTCAGCAGAACTAAGGTATCTCTCCTGGAAGACAGCTTTTCTCCTAGCTATCACCTCAGCCAGAAGAGTTTCAGAGCTACAGACTCTGATGGCCATTGAGCCCTTTATCGTCTTCTATACAGACAGGGTCTCCCTGAGGACCACTCCCTCCTTTATGCCCAAGGTGGTATCTGATGTAACTCTCAACCAAGCCATACATCTACCCATCTTCTTTCCCAATCCTCAAAACAAGGGGGAAAGAATTCTGGACTCACTAGACGTGCACAGGCATCTCAGATACTATCTGGACCGTACTAAACCCTTCAGGAAAACAGACCAACTACTTGTCAGCTTTGTCCCAGGGGTGGTAGGGAAGCCCATTTCCAAACAGACCATTTCCAAATGGATATCGCACTGTATACATTTCTGCTACAGTTTGCATAGGAACCCCCTGCCAGGTCTATTCAAACCCATTCCACTAGGGAAGCCCCCACTTCCGCAGCATTCCTCAGAGGAGTTCCCACCAGGGACAACCTGGAAGCTGCCATCTGGACTTCTGCCCATACCTTTACCAAGCATTACCACCTACCTCTATTTTCTAAGGCTAGGGCATGGTTTGCCTCTGCAGATGTTCTTCATCTCACATTGCTGCAGTCCTTACATATGGGTAGTCCGCTGTCCTCGGTCGGCCCGAATACCAAAGTATAAGGCTGACGTCGGTCAAGGCGCTTAGAACTGACATCAGAACGTCAGGGTACAAAAGCGCATGACCGACGTCATATCCTCAGTCTTTTTTGCCGCATGGTCCGATGCAGAAGCAGCGTTGCAAGTGCCGTTCGGCGTTCTGAAATTTTTCGAGTTCGGAGTTTCAGACCGAATCAAAGTTGGCTAAGTACGTTGGGAATATTTTGTTTTTCTTGCCTCAGTGTTTTACCGGATGTCAGAAAAAGTGAATAACTGTATTTCTTGTGGGAAACAGATACCGCATAGGGATTATCATTCTTTGTGTATTCCTTGTTTGGGGCCTGAGCACGACGTTGTTGGGTGTCGCTTTGTGCTAGGTTCAATAAGCGCACTATTGCGAAGGTTAGATTGTGCTAGGCTGGTCTTGGAAGCGGTGCAATTATAATATGCCGCCGGATTCTCCGCGCCCGCTTCTTCAAGAAGCGCAAAGACAAAGCAGTTAAACCCAGGCAGAAGAGTCGTCCGTTCGGACGCCGGTTCTTTAGAGGCGTCAGTGGAACCGGTGGTTCCGACGGAGGCTTCTCTGGAGTCCCAGGGGGAGACTTTGATTTTGCAGGATGTGGCCTCTCAGGAGGCAGGTCAGGCTGAAGGGGCTTCCCAGGTTACTGTACTCCCTGCCCTTCCTAGGGTGGTTAGGCCCTCTCCTTCTGTTTCCAAGGCTTCTCCCAGAGGCAGGCCAGGTTTAGCTTCTGTTGGGGTCACTCCTAGTGCAGCAGGGTCTGTGCCCAAGAAGCACATGCTTAAAATGGCAGAAGATTTGATTACTCTGATTAGAGGTTCTTTGCCCCCTCCTGATAAGAGGCCTAGGGTGGAGCCAGAGTTGGGGAGTTTTGAGCAGGCTTCGGATGTTTCTGAGTCTTCGGCTGAAGACTTGCAGGAGTACTCTCCTTATTCTGATTCTGATGCAGATGATTCAACTCCTTCTGCTTCTCCTCCAGAGGATTTTTCTTTTCAGAGACTCTTCATTCCATGAGGGAACATTTTAAGTGGGAAGGTCAGGACTTCTCTGATTCCAGGAAAAGGCTTAGGGAATTTTGTTTTACCCCAGCATAGGCCCTTGGCTATACCTCCTGTTCTGGATGTTGTGGAAGATGTGTTTGCAGAGGCTTCACTTAATCCTGATTCTCTGCCTCCTGCTCCTGTTAAACCGGATAGGTATTACAGGGTGCCTGAGGCTCATAAATATCTTTATAAGAGTCCTAGGGCGGACCCAGAAACTGTTAGTCAGGGACCTAAGGGTGTCAAGGCCTCTGTTGTAAAAATCCGGTTCCTCCAGATAAAGAGGCCAGAGCTTTGGATAGATGGGGAAAGAAAGTCTATACATCTTCTACCCTAGCTATGAGGGCTTTGAATTGCCAGTTTCATATGTTGAAATATCAAAACTATCTTCTTTCTCAATTGAAGTCTAAGGTGGATGCTCTGGCGGAAGGCATTGAGTGTAAAGAATTACAAGATTTGGTGCATGTTTCAGAGCAGGTGGGTAAGCATTCTTTACAATGTGGTTTTGATGCTGTACAGGCCTCGTCTAGAGTGGCTGCCACTGGTTCAGTTCTTCGCAGGCACGCATGGCTGAGGGATCAGAATTTATCTGACCATGTTAAGACAAGGATTTTGGATGCTCCTTTACAGTCTGATGTGTTGTTTGGTTCACCTGTGGAGTCAGTCTTGAAGAAAATGGAAGACATGGCTAAGTCCATGCAGGCTGTTAAAGATTTTTTGCAAGTGCAGCCTCCAAAGTTTAGTAGGAATTGGCCTGCTAAGGGGTGGACGTATCCTTCTTATGATTCTCAGTCTAGGGGTAGATCTAGACGTGGTAGGGGCAGAGCTCAGAGTTCTTTCAGACCTAGAACAGGGAGTTCACCTGCACAATCTTCGGGTGAGGGCAGGGGCCAGTCCTTTCGTAAACAGGCCCAATGACCTACCTTTTCAGCTGCCAGATCCTTTGGGAGGAAGGTTGGCACTCTTCAAGGAAAATTGGAATTTGATTACCCAAGACAAATGGGTATTGGATATCATACACCAAGGTTACAAGTTTTATTTCCATACCTTGCCTCCTTTCAAAGGCATGCCGGACGTTCCTCCTCAGCAAAGACTAGAGGCTCACAAACAAATTTCTCTGCTACTTCAAATAAGGGCCATACAACCGGTCCCTCTGCCAGAAGTGGGCCTAGGATTTTATTCTCGCCTGTTCCTAGTACCAAAGAAAGGGAACACGTGGAGACCAATCTTGGATTTATCTATCCTCAACACATATCTGGACATTCCCAAGTTCAAAATGTTGACGTTACAACAGCTTTTACCTCTGCTGGGCAAAGATCACTGGATGGTGACTCTGGATCTCAAGGAGGCTTACCTTCATGTTCCTATCAGGCTCAGTTGCAGAAAGTATCTGCGTTTTCGGCTGGGACTTCTCATTATCAGTTCTCTGCATTGCCCTTTGGCTTATCTACTGCACCCAGAGTGTTCACGAAGGTTCTGGCTCCAGTGATAGCTTTCTTCAGGCTAAGAGGAATACAGATCTATCCTTATTTGGACGATTGCCTGATTCTGGCCCAAGGAAAGGACGAACTTCTTCATCATTTACAGTATGTGATAGCAGTGCTAAGATGCCTGGGGTATTCTGTGAACGAAATAAAGTCCAGTCTAGTACCCTCTCAGGACATGTGCTTTCTGGGTGTGAGACTGAATACAGCATCCCAGATGGCCTTTTTGACCCCGGACAAACAAAAGAATCTTTCTCTTTACTTCCATCAATTGTCTCATCAGTCCAGGCTGACTGCAAGGACAGTCCTTCAAGCCTTGGGGTTCATGGCATCTTGTATTCTGGTACTTCCCAATGCCAAACTGCATATGAGGAAGCTACAATGGTATCTCAAAATGTATGGACACAGCACTGCCAAGATATGGACACTGTCATTCAGATAATACCTTGCATTCAAAAGGAATTTTTGTGGTGGGCTCAGGAATGTCACCTAAACAAGGGACTCTCTGTGACCCGGCCAGAGGCGAGTCAGATTCTAACGACAGATGCCTCAGACAAAGCTTGGGAGCTCATCTAAATGGAAAGTGGGTACAAGACACGTGGCCTGCCAGACTTCAACATCTGCATATCAACTTGAAGGAGATGTTAGCAGTCCAATTTGCATTAATAGCTTTCAAGGATTTACTTCTTCCAGCGCAGGTGTTGGTTCTAACAGACAACACAACTGTCATGTGGTACATCAACAAGCAAGGGGGAACGATTCTTATCCTCTATGCAGACAAGCAATGATTTTGTGGGAGACTGCTCTCAGTTTACAGCTAAATCTTCAGGCAAGGTTTCTGCCGGGAGCACAGAACTCCTTAGCAGATGTGTTGAGCAGACAAATTATGGATCCCCACGAGTGGAAATTGGATCCTCATGTATTTCAGAAATTGACAGCGTTATGGGGAACTCCAGACATAGATCTGTTCGCTTCTCCACTAAACTACCAGCTGCCAAAGTTTTGCACAAAAAGGTTTCATCCCACAGCTTGGAAAGTGGATGCTCTCTCATTCAATTGGAGCAATCTTCATGTGTATGCCTTTCCACCTCTGCCTCTCCTCCCAAAGGTACTCCTGAAGGTCAGACAGGACAAGCCAAAGATGATTTTAATAGCTCCAGATTGGCCTCGACAGCACTGGTACCCATTACTGAGAAGTCTGGTACGGGAGCCTCCATGGCCTTTGCCTTGATTCCACACCTGCTGTCTCAGGAGAACAGTCATTTACTCAATGTCAAACTTCACTCTCTACATCTAACAGCCTGGCATATTCTGTTTTAAACCCTGGAGGGTCTCAGCTTCCACAGCAAGTTTTGAATGTTATTTTGGAGGCCAGAAGGCCTAGTACAAGGAAAGTGTACGCAGATAAATGGAGGAGGTTTTTATTTTGGAGTACAGCAAAGGAATTTGATGTTTCTAAGCCTAATTTAAGTGTGGCTCTTCAATATCTTACTGAGTTACTGGACAAAGGTTTGTCCTTCTCCTGTATTAAGGTTCATGCTGCAGCAATTTCTGCTCACTATGACTGTGACCCACCATTGTTTTCTCATCCTTTGTTTAAGCAATTCCTTAGAGGGGCAAAGAATATAAGACCCCCACGTAGAGCTCCTACTCCTGCTTGGGATCTCAATTTTGTGTTGGAGAAACTCACTCTACAACCTTTTGAGCCTGCAGCTACTGCCGAGTTGAAATATTTATCATGGAAGACTGCTTTTTTGTTGGCCATTACCTCTGCGAGAAGGGTTTCTGAATTACAGGCCCTTATGGCGGTTGAGCCTTTCTTAATTTTCATAAGGATAGGGTATCTTTGCGTACTAATCCTTCCTTTATGCCTAAAGTGGTTTCTAGTGTGGCTTTAAACCAAACTATTCATTTGCCTGCTTTTTATGCAAACCCCCAGAATAAAGGGGAAAAGATTTTGCACACTTTGGATATACACAGGCAGTTGCGATATTATTTGAGCAGAACTAAAGGGTTCAGGCAGTCTCAGCAGTTATTTGTTTCATTTGCTTTGGGTTCTCAGGGCAAGCCTGTTTCAAAACAAACTATTTCTAAGTGGATTGGGTTTTGTATTGCTTTCTGTTATTCCCATCATGGTAAGGAGATTCCAGCTGGGATTAGGCCTCATTCCACTAGGGCTACTGCCACTTCTACAGCTTTTTTAAGGGGGTGGCAACTAAAGATATTTTGGAGGCAGCTACTTGGAGTTCAGTGCATACTTTCTCTAAGCATTACCACCTTCCACTTTACTCTAAATCTAGGGCTGGTTTTGCCACTGCAATTTTACAGGGCATTTTGGCAGCTCCTAATGCTTTATAGTTTTGCCATCCTCCCTTACCTCTGCTTTGGGATTCTACCCATATGTAAGGACTGCAGCAATGTGAGATGAAGAACATAGTACAGTTTTGTACCTACCATAAATGTAGATGTTCGAAGATCCACATTGCTGCAGTCCAATTTACTCTCCCTACTTCCATGCTGTAGTTAGAGGCGGTTGTGTGGTTTGGGTTGTGAATATTGTAAATATTGTAAATAGGATTAGTGCAGGGGTGGGTGGTTGGTTGGTTTTTTGCTGTCTTTTGGTTTTGGCCTTTCTTTTTAGGGCCTTCTGACATCTGGGGCAAGAAAAGACTGAGGATATGACGTCGGTCATGCGCTTTTGTACCCTGACGTTCTGATGTCAGTTCTAAGCGCCTTGACCGACGTCAGCCTTATACTTTGGTATTCGGGCCGACCGAGGACAGCGGACTACCCATATGTAAGGACTGCAGCAATGTGGATCTTCGAACATCTACATTTATGGTAGGTACAAAACTGTACTTTCTGCAAGGCATGCTGACCCATTCCTAAGTCTCTTATTAATCCTACCACCCCTCTCCTCAGCTTTGGGAATCCTCCCACAGGTGATGACTGCAACAGTGAAACACGAGGAATATAGTACAGTTGTGTACACTTGCCATAAATGTAGATGTTCGAGTGTATTCACTGTTGCAGTCCTGGTTTCCCACCCTCCTTCCCCCTTATATGTTCTTTCTTTAGGGAGACATAAGTTTCTAACGGCAGCTTTTAGCCACCAGGACCACTTTACCACATTTACTTGGGCCTGTGACTGGTTAGGGCAAGAAAAACTGATGTAATGACATCTGCTACCTTCCTTTATAGCACTGACGACCTGACATCAGCCAGCAAGTAACAGGAGCTGATGCAGAAAAACATTGACTCTGGTATTTGGGCCACCCGAGGGCTACAGGGATAACTCACAGGTGATGACTACAACAGTGAATACACTCGAACATCTACATTTATGCTAAGTGTACACAGCTGTACTTTTCCTCACAGGGTGGACCTAATTTCACACGACAAAGGAGCTTTTTTTCATCCCCACCTGTCCACTGCTCAACTAACATTGTGGATGGTATATGGTTTTGAACCCCTTCAGATACCTTTTCTTCTGAGGGTGTGCTTGGGTCCTGCAAGTAGGTCAGGAAACTCACTACTAGAAAATATTATTTGTCCAAATGGATGAGATTTTTTGTCTGGTGTCCTTCTCATAACCTGGATCCACTTACTGTGGATATTTCTTTGGTTCTCTTAGTTGTGTGAACTGCTTAATGCTAGGTTGGCATATTCTTCTGTTAAGCTCACCTGTCAGCTATTTTTGCTAGTCTGCCTTTGACTCCTCCTTTGGCTTCTAGATGTGAAACCAGACAGCTTTTTAAAGGTGTCCTTCACATTAGGCTTCCGAGGAAGCTTGTTCCTCTTTCCTGGGACCTTAATTTTGTTAAAAAAATGACTCTGGTTCCTTTTGAGCCTGTGGCTTCAGCTTCCTTAGAGCATTGTTCTTGAAAGATTCTTCTTCTTTTGGCGCTTACCTCTGTGAGACAGGTGTCTGAGTTGCAAGCCCTTATGGCTGTTCCTCCTTCTTTGTTTTTTCATAATGACAGGGTGTCTCTTCCACTAATCCTTCTTTTATGTCCACGGTGGTTAATGAGTTGTCTCTTAGTCAGTCGGTTCATTTGCCCACTTTTTCCCTTCTCCACAGTTGTCAAGTGAAAAGGTTCTTCACACCTTGAATTCACATAGACAACTCTGATATTATTAAGATAAAACTAAAGTTTTTTGTAAGTCTGAGCAGCTTTTTGTTTCCTTTCATCATAGAGCTTTAGGTTTACCTGTCTCTAAGCAAACCCTTTCTTCTTGGATATTTAAAGCCATTTCTTTTTGTTATTCCTTTCATGGGAAGAGCCTTCCTTCTTCTGTTAAGGCTCATTCTACTAGGGCTGTAGCCTCTTCTGGTGCTTTTTGCAAGGGTTTGTTACTAATTCTATTCTTGAGGCAGCTACATGGACTTCTGTGCATACTTTTACCAAACACTATAGGTTGGATGTGTTTTCTAGGGCCAGAGCTGGTTTTACCAGAGCTATTCTTCATGGCTTTCTTGAGGGCTCTCTTCTGGCCCTTCCTCCTCCCAGTCTTCTTTTTTGAGCTATTGTACTCTCCTTCTTGTAGAGAATAATGCAATAGTGATATGAAAAGACATAACACAGTTGTGTAAAATCTTACCATAACAGTAGATTTCTTTCTCTTCACGATTGCAGTATTCACTTCCTCCCTCCTCCCACTGATCATTTTTCCTTCTGGATGTACTTGTCACCTGATAGTTTCCTTAGACTGTCGCTCCTACTGGGGCTTTTTCACTTCTGAGGATGGTACGCCCATACATCACCTTTACACCATACACACTGCACAGGGAGCATATGTATGATGTACAGAGTACCCATTACAACTTAAAGGCTTTGGTATACTGGCCAGACGTTAGGCTACCCTAAGCAGGGGATCTCTGTTGTACAGAGTACTGCAACAGTGAAGAGAAATACATCTACAGTTAAGATTTTACACAACTCTACTTTTTGTAAGTAGTTCTTCCCCCAGCAGCTTTAGTACTTCAGTGTACAGTTTATTAGTCAAAGGTAAGGTAGTCAGGTTACCGAGAGCAATGAAGCTTTTTTCAAATATGGGAAAACAGAGAATAGGACATGGATATGCATTATCTGTGTAAGTTGGAACACGGGCTCTGACATGCGCTTTGATGATGATTAAACATAATGTGAGAATAGGTAGTACCTGTTCGTGCAACTGTCTGTTTAGGTCAGCTGTCCCTATGTCGAGTGGTAAACTCCCTTTTTGGAAATTTTATATAGCTTTGTGTGTTTGCTGTGAGTTAAAAGGAGTTGGGGTTTTAACAGTGTATTTAGTTTTGTTTCTTGAGCTTTTTTTATTGAAGTAGAAAGTGTAGGAAAATGTGACATCAGTTCAGAGGTAAGCAGACACTTAAGACCAGCCTGCTGAATGTGTACATTAAAGTTGCAAGTTTGTTCAAAACAGATGTCATGTGTAGTAAGTGATAGTAATAACTTTTTCACCAAATGCCTCGCTCCTGTGATTGCCTTTTGTAGGATGAGGGGGAATACAAATATTTCCTTACCTGAACAAGTTGCTTATTCAGGCTTCTTCCCGAGAGACCTTGCTTCAGCACCTTCACTGTGTTATTTGCCTGTTGCGAAGCTTAGGGTTTACGATAAATTTCCAAAAATTCTTCCGGACTCCTCCTTAGGGTCATATTATTCTCGGGTACAGGCTCCAGACTATTCCTTTGCTGATTTCTCTTCCACTACTCCAGGCTCTTGCTCTAATTGCCTTTTTTCAATCTCTTCTTCCTCAGGTCTCAGTTACAGCCCAAGAATTTCTAAGGGCTCTCGGATTCATGCCTTTCACTATTCCTGTGCTTTCTGTAGCCAAACTCCATATGAGGGAAGCTACAGGGGTTCCTAAAGTCAGTATGGCTCCAACACTATCATCCTTTAGACTTTCTAGTCCCTCTTCTTCCATGCCTCAGACTAGAGCTTCAGTGGTGGATTCATCAGCTGTCTCTCAACCCATGTCTCCCTTTTCAGCCCCTCACCCCCTCTCAGAAACTTTTTTTTGGATGCTTCAGATGCAGAGTGGAATGCTTCTTTCGGTCTTCTAAAGGTTCAGGGTCTTTGGTCCATTCAGCTGAGGGCAGACCATATCAGCATCAAGGAGGTGAGAGCTCTCCTCCTTGCTCTTCAGACCTTTCATACTCTCTTTCAGGACCTCTCAAAATCTTTACAGAGAATACTACAGTGATGTGGCACATCAACAAGCTAGGGGGGAACAAAGTCCTACCTTCTGTGCAGACTAGCTGTTCAAGTTTGGGATCTGACTGTCCAGTATCAGGTGATTCTTCAGGCTGTTTATATTCCTTCAGAACAAAACACTGGTGCAGACTCTCTGAGCATGTCCATAACACAAGCCAGTGAGTGAATACTTCACAGAGATGTGTTTTTGGACATTGTTCATCACTGGAGTAGTCCTCAGGTAGATTTTTTGCCTCCCCTCTGAACAGACAACTTCCTCTTTTTTGCACCAGAGTCCCAAGTCATATAGCATGGAAGGTGGATGCTCTGTCTTTTTTCCTGGAAGGGTATGTTTCTCTGTGCCTTTCCTCCCCTTCCTCTCATACCAGGGGTCCTGCTCAAGATAGAGCAGGACTCCCCAAAAATCTTGCTGGTGTCTCCTTTTTGGCCCAGACAGCATTGATTCCCTCCTCTTCTGCACTTAGCCAAGGGCAGTCACCACAAGTTACCTCACAAGGTGGACCTTGACACGCAAGACAAGGGATCTCTCTCATCCATCCTTACTCGTCCACTGTTCAACTGACATTGCGGGTTACAGGGTATTGATCCTTTCTAGGCACCTTTTTTCTTAGGAAGTATTTTGGGTTCTGCAGGAGGCCAAGAAACCCTCTACTAGTTCCCTAGTAGTGGGTTTCTTGGCCTCCTGCAGAACTCGAAATCCTGTGTGTCCAAATGGAAGAGATTTTCTGTGCGTGTTATCTTGCTCGTAACCAGGATCTACTTTCTTTGACAGTTCCTCTGGTTCTGTCTTATTTGTGTGAATTGTTTCATGCTGGGTTGGTGTATTCTTCGGTTAAAGCTCACCTATTAGCTATTTCTGCTTGTCTGCCTTTGTCTCCTCTTCTGGCCTCTAGTTTTGAGGTCTAACAATTTCTTAAAGGCATCCTTCATATTAGACCTCCCAGGAAATCTGTTTCTCTTTCCAGGGACCTTAATTTTGTTCTTGAAAAATTGGCTCAGGCTCCTTTTGAGCCTGCAGCATAATTTTCCTTGCAGCATTGTACATGGAAGACTGTTGCTCATTTGGCCCTTACTTCAGCTAAGAGGGTGTCTGAGCTTCATACCCTTATGGTTGTTCCTCCTTTTTCAGTATTTTTATAGGGACAGGGTGTCTCTTCATACATACTAATTCTTCCTTTATGCCCAGATGGTTAATAAATTGTCTCTTAACCAGTCTATTAGTTTGCCCACATTTTTTTTCCTTCTCCTCAGTCTGCTAATGAGAAGGGTCTTAATACCTTGGATTTGCATAGACAGCTTGGGTATTATTTGGATAAAGCTAATGCTATTCACAAGTCTGAGCAAGTTTATTTCCTTTCATCATAAATATCTAAGTTTGGTTGTTTCTAAGCAGGCCAGTTCTTCATGAGCCTTTAACGCCATTTCATTTTGTTACTCCTTTCATGGGTAAAGCCTTTCTGCTGCTATAAAGGCTCATTCTAACAGGGCTGTGGCTTCCTTTGGTGCTTTTTACAGATGCTTGGATAACATTTCCATCCTGGAGGCTATTTGGTCCTCTGTCCATACTTTTACAAAGCATTACAAATTGGATGTTCTTTCCAGAGCAAGAGCTGGCTTTGCCACAGCTGTCCTGCATGGTTTTCTGAAGGGGTCTTCTGGGCCTTCCTCCTCCCAAGTTTCCTCTTGAGCTTTATTACTCTGCCTTTACTGAAGAATACTGCAGCAGTGATATACAGTTGTGTAAAATCTTACCATAACAGTAGATGTCCTTCTCTTCACTGTTGCAGTGTTCACTCCCTTTCTCCTCCTCCTCTCTAATTTTTCATTTTTCCTTCTGGATGCATATGTTCCTCCTTTTCTCCTTGGACTACTGCTCTTCCTGGAGCTATTCACTTCTGAGATATGTATGTCTGCACGTCACCTTTATGCTCTACCATGAGCGGGGAGCATACATGTGATGTACGATGACCTTGAAAACCTAAGGCTTTGGTATACTGGCCTGTCATTGGCATACCCTTGGCAGAGGATCCCTTTAGTGAAAAATAATGCAACAGTGAGAAGAACAGCTACTGTACTTTTTTTACATAGAGAATTATGATCAGGTCCCCGATAGTAACCATCTTATGTGTTTGAGAAGTGGTTGCCAAGAAATTCAACTTTAGAACAAAGTTTGAGAGGCAAATCTTTGCATCCATAATGAGAACTCATAAGGGTAGTGATCAATGAGACCCAGTCATAATTCTTTGTAGTGCTTGAAGCTTGATATACTGTATGTACTGTCAGTTACAGAAGGAAAAAGGTGTAGGTGCATAATGCGTTATACTGTCTTTTAAAATCTTTGAAATCTGATAAAACACTTGGTGCTGCCAGATAGGCTGCAAGAAAAAAAAAAGTGCCACCTCTCTGAAAACAAAGCTTTCAGAGCTTTTTGATATTTCATTTTGACACACATTTTGTTTATAAGTGTGGCAGAGGGAAATATCTAACAGATTTTAAAACCTGTTTAACCTTCTGCTGCTTTTCTTTTTGCTGACCCGCAATGTACAGTGTTTGTTGTGCATGACCTGATCATAACAATGTTTATGGGTACTTAACAAGCATTTGTTAAGCACCTCTGATCTCAGACTGCACTAAGGATGTATGAAAGGAGCAAAGCAATTTTATCTTCTTCCCAGTTTCAGAGCGTAATCACAGCATTCCATGAATTACAAGAAATTTATATACATATTGCCAGAAGCTTTATTTTGTCTTGAAGGCTTAAAGTTGAGTGGTATCATTTCCTAATGTACTCATAATTTTTATTTATTCATTGCTTTGTGGTTTTATTGAGTTGTCAAACTTTTGTAATAAAATTTCAGATTCAGTTGTTTCTTGCTTGAAGTATAACTGTTACTGTTGAAAGAACTATATTGTGTTATGTTATTATGGAAAAGTTAAATAAAGATTTGTTTGATATGGAAATGTTAATAAAAAAATTGTAAATAAAAATGGCTCAGTTTGAGAGATGGTGGAAGAAGTGAAAAGATATCTTATTTCAGAAGCGTCCTTGGAGGGACAATCTGGGAAATGGAAGAGAAGTTGAAAGTATGTAGTATGCATCTTTTCCATTGAGTGGAATTGGATAAAAGGAGGTAGGTCTGGAGATTCACAAAGAACCCCACTGCTTACATTAAGGGCTGCAGTAAAAAGTCCCTGTTCCCAAAATGCATTATTTTGTAATTCAGAGACGCATTAGCCACAGTGATGAAAGACCTCACCATTGGCTAACTTGTCTTTGAGTCACAGTTAACTACCATTAGTGCAAATAAGCAGTAGTTAACACTGGCAGTTGCTGCATCATGTTAGCACCCCCCCCCCCCATTTACTCTCACACACATACCCTGTACCTGTCCTTGAAAATGACAGATAATTTGTCAGTCATTAATGCTAGGCATTAGAATTTTACACTTCATATACTTCTGTAAATCCTTGTTAGTGCAGAAATTGTTAGACTAGACATTTGTACTCCCACATGCTGCCCCAGTTACACACATGGATACACACCCTTTAACACTACCCGACCACTAAACTTCCCCAGCTGTTACCTCACCAGATGAACATGACCTTTTGGCTGTGTTAATTACTTCATGCAGCTAGGAACTGCTATGCTACATCATACAGAGAATTGCTTAGCTGTGTAAATGGCTTACCACAAGCAGTTTGATAATTAGGACATGCCTCTTGCACTGATCTGCCTAATTTTTGTTGTGCATGACTGCAGAGACAGCCCACCAATAGTGCTGCACATCCTTTTGCAAAAGCACTACAGTAGGGCTGTGTCTGAATTTTAAAGGTTATCACTTATTGAGTTTTCTGAAGTCAGGCCAGGATTTGCTATGCAGTACTGTGTCTCTTAGTTGAGATGCAAAATATTTAAACAGTGCAGACTTGCGGTAGCATTGTCGCCTCACAGCAAGACGTGGTCACGATCAATTCTCAGCTAGAGCGTCTTGTGTGTGGAGGCATGCGTGAATGGGCTTGTCTTCGTTGAAGGTTGTGCATCAGGGCTGGTAACTCAGCATGTAAAAATCCACTACCAAACATTAGCGGACCGGAGTTCCGCTGTGGCGACCCCTAACCGAGATAAGCCGAAAGACACAACAGAATTGCAGACTTGTAAGCTGAACCAATCACAGTTCATCATCCCATGAAACAGGGAAATATAGCAGTGCTGTGAGGTCTGGTGCCCTGCACCATCAATGTCTATACTCTCTCCAAGGTTGCACAGTCTCATAATAGAGGGAATAGATTTTTAAAAGCAGGAAACACCTTTCTCTCTTGTGAGAGTCACATGACCTCATTTAGCAGCAGCACTTGTGTTGAAGCAAGCTTCAGTGCACTGAAACATCAAACAAATAAGAAAATGGTTTAACATTAGTAATATTCCAAGTAAAGGGCACATAATAGACAGCATTGCTTTCATGAAATTGTTCAAATCTGAATGAGAACAAATTGTTAATGAGTAAGAAGACAGTTAAAAACTGAGAGTGAGTTCATAGGATCATAGGAAATTACTAGGCTAATGGCCCTAGAACCTTTACAAGCCTAGCAGTGTTACACCCGTATTCCCTAATTGACCATGTTTGATGGACTATATTTGTGAGTCAATGATCAGCACCAACTGCCACTGTCTGTGAGGGACATAGGTGCCACTGCCGGGGTGAATTTACTGTCTCTCATCCAAGTGCCCAAGTTTTGTTTAAATAGGGTTATTGAGGAGCTCTGCTTTATGTGAAGTGGGAGTTTATTTCAGAGGAGCGGCAATCTCTGAGAGACATATCTGTCTTTCCAGCATGTCCTGTTAATTCCACAGGTTAGGTTCACTGGCATGAGTGAATCTTGTCCCATTTGACTTGCGTATATGCACCATTTCCATTAGGGCAGGGTCAGACTGCTCTGTAGGCCAGGCACAAGTCGCCTCTCAGCAGCCTAAAAGATACAGAGTAGAGTGACAGGGCTTTCATTCTGTCCACTTAGGTCATGTTTTCAAGGCCCTGTATTTTCTTAGTGAGGAACCTTTCTGGTCTCTCCAGTTGCTGCAGGTGTCTAGTGAGGTACATACAGAAGGGAGCATTGTACTTCATTAATGGTCTGATGAGGGTCGAATATAGAGGAGTTATAACAGCCTTAGTCCTGGATATGATGCCCTTACTTATGAGATGTGCAGCATAGAAGGCTTTCCTTACCACTGTGGACATGTGGCGATCGAAGTTTAGGTTGCTATCAGCCTATGTTCCTAAATCTTGTACCACTGGGTTTGAGCTTAGGGAATATTTTCTATATTGTAATTTTCAGGGACATCCTCTTTGCCAAAGGGGATAATAATGCACTTTTTTGAGTTTGGTTTGAGTCCATGGCTTTGGCAGTAGTCGTTTGTCTGTGTTAGCCCCTTTTTTAATATGTTAACATCGTTAGGGACTCTATCATTGCATCCAGTTTGCAATGAGCAAACTTGGTAAGCCATATGAATTTTACCTGGACTTCCAAAAAACAGATTCCAAGCAATAGAGGACCGAGCACAGATCCTTGTGGTACATCTCTTGTAACTGGTCTTAGAGGTGGAATCCCCAACTTTGACTGTATGCATTCTGTCAGTGAGCCAGTTGGCTACCCATGTAGTGATGTATGGGTTAATCTCCAGCTGGGCAAGTTTCTCAATGATGCCTGAGTGGGGGATTGTGTCAAAAACCATGGCTAAGTTCTAATAGGCAGCATGTACTGATGTTCTTCAAGTTGCAGTCCTGACTTGTGGGATTTCCTGCCATGAAAACCATTGGCTGAGCCAACTACCAGAGTAAAAATTTCCCTTCCCCTTCAGCTGGGAACATTGTGACCATAGTCAGTACGTTTGGGTATATAGGGAGTCAGCCAGAGCTATGGTATCGGTCTTTTCTTGCCTTCGGACACCTCTTCTGTGTTAGAGGTTGTAGAGGATGTTGTTATGGATTCCTGTTTAAATCCAGGATCTCTTCCTCCAGCCCCTTGGAAACCAAGCAGGTTTTATAGGATACTGGACTCCCATCAATACCATTTCAAGAACCCGTCTGTTGATTCATTTCCTCTAAAACCCTTTACCTTCTGACAAACAGAGCAGGGCTCTTGATAGATTTAGTAAAAAAGTTTATACTTCTGCCACCCTAGCCACAAGGACCCTTAACTACCAGTTTCATATGATTAAATGCCAGCAAACTATTTTGGATCAGCTGAAGCAAAACGTTTCATTCCTTGAGGACAAGAACTTTTCTAAAGAATTATTGGACCTTTGCCATTCTAGCTATCATGTGACTAGACGCTCCTTACATTGCAGCTACGATGCTATGCAGACCTCCAGCTGGGCTGCAGCCACTGGTCTGTCATTAGAAGACATGCTTGGTAAGGGAGCAAACTACCTGACTATGTTAAGTCTACTCTACTTTATGGATCCCTGGACAAGGACATCCTCTTTGGGCCTAAAGCTGAGGCTGTGCTGAAAAAGATGGAAGACAAAGCATAAAGACTTCCTCCAAGTTCAGCCACCTAGGTTTAGTAGGATTTATCCCACTAAACACTGATGTTCTTCGTGTTTCACTGTTGCAGTCATTACATTTGGGTAATCTGCTGGCAGGTTGCCCTCAGTCGGCCTGATTAACAAAGTCTTTGTTCCTGCGTCAGTTGCTGTCCCTTCTTCCATGATGTCAGGTCGTCAGGGGTATAAAACATGCAGCCGACGCCATTACATCAGTCTTTCTTGCCGCATGGTGCCTGAAGCAGAAGCAGTTCGCAGGTGCCGGTCGGCCAACTCCTGAAATTTTCATTTTTGAGTTTCAGATCCGAAGTCTTCAACTAAAAAGCTAAGTACCCCGTTGGGGAAACTTTTTCTTGCTCCTTACCGATGTCAGGCATATCATGGGACTGCTTAAACAGAAAATTATGTTGATTTCTGACTGTGTGGAAAATAAAGATTTACAGGATCTATTGCATTCAGCTGAACAAGTTGGAAAACATACTTTGCAATGTGGCTTTGATTCTTTGGAGGCCTCTTGCAGGGCTGCTGTAACTGGGTCTGTGCTAAGAAGGCATGCTTGGCTCAAAGAGCTAACTCTGCCTTATCTTGTTAAAGCAAAATTGTTGGATGCTCCTTTACAACAGGACCGTCTGTTTGGTAATAAGGCTGAAGAAGTTCTAAAAAAGATGGAAGATAAAGCTAAATCTATGCAAACTGTGAAAGATTTCTTACAAGTGCAACTTCCAAGATTTAGTAGACACTGGCCTACTAAGAACTGGTCCTTTCCAGTTCCTTCAAGAGCCACTCAAGTCAAACCCAGACATTCCAAAGGCACCAGGTTTCAGTCCCAAGGGACTTTCAGAACAAAGCAATGGGGGGTGCCTCCTCTTCCAAATCTGGAAACAACAAGACACCTCCCTATGGAAAGCAGTCTCAATTACTTCCCTCTACACCTACCAAGCACTTACCTTTTAGCCGCCCCTTTGGGGGGAAAACTGGCTCTTCATGCAAAAAACTGGCAACTTATAACCCAGGACAAATGGGTTTTAAATATAGTATCCCAGGGATACAGATTTCATTTCCACACATTGCCAACTCCAAACGGATGGCCAGACCTGCCCCCAAATCAGTGGGCAGAGGCCCAGAAACAAGTACTTTCCCTCATGAGCATGGGGGCTATTCAACTAGTACCAGAAGAGGAAAAGGGACAAGGTTTCTGTTCAAGACTTTTCCTGGTACCCAGAAAAGACAAATCAAGGCATCCAATTCTGGACTTATCTACTCTAAACACCTTTCTGGACTTGCCAAAATTCAAGATGCTGACTCTTCACCACTTACTTCCTATACTAGGCAAAGATGCCTGGTTGGCAACTCAAGATTTAAAAGAGGCTTACCTGCATATCCCAATCATGGAATCTTGCAGAAGATACCTCTTCAGTGCAGGCTACTTGCATTACCAGTTCTCTGTACTGCCCTTTGGCTTATCTACTGCGCCCAGTGTGTTTACAAAGTGCCTGGCTCCAGTAATTGCATTTTGCAGGCCAAGAAATATTCAAATATATGCATACCTGGACGATTGTCTAATTCAGGCAGAAAACAAGGACATTCTTCTAAAACATCTGGCGTTTGTAAAAAGGGTTCTTACTTGTCTAGGGTACACTATAAACGAAAAGAAATCACAACTGGTACCCTGTCAAAAAATTACATTCCTGGGTGCAAGCTTGAATGCAACTGCCCAGATGGCTTTCCTTACGCCAGAGAAGCAAATTCATTCGGTGACTTACTTCAAACAGGTGGCCACAAAAAACCCTGCTTTCTGCAAGGCAAATACTGCAAGCATTGGGGTTCATGGCCTCCTGCATTCTTCTAATTCCATACGTAAGACTGCATATGAGGAAACTTCAGTGGTATTTAAAAAGTCTATGGAGTCAGCATTGTCACAGCCTGGAAACAATGATTCCTATCATACCTTGCCTATGCCTAGAGTTCCTGTGGTGGGCAGAGGCCTGCCACCAGAACAAGGGACTGACATTCACACCACCCCCTGCCGCCCAAACCCTAACTACAGACGCATCAGACTATGCATGGGCTGCTCATCTGGCAGGGAAGCGCATTCAGGGAAAATGGGAGCCCAAATCAAATGCACCTTCGCATAAATCAAAAAGAAATGCTAGCTGTACAGAATGCACTGACAGCCTTCAAAGGACTACCTTCATCTAGGACAATTGCTGATAAAGACGAACAACACCACAGTTATGTGGTACATAAACAAGCAGGGGGGGTACACACTCCTACCCCCTCTGCACACTAGCCATGGCATTGTGGAACACGGCCTTGGGCTATCAAGTACAACTACAATCTCAATTCCTGCCAGGAAAGCTGAATACTCTGGCAGAGGAACTAAGCAGAAATCTCATGGACCCACATGAATGGAAACTGGAACCTTGGAATCTGAAGTAGTTAACTTCATTTGTGCAGCAACCTATGGGAATTGGATCCGACCTCGGATCCGAGTCGGCAATTTTCAACGGCTTTAGATCCGAGCTCCAAGCTCCTCCCCCTACCCATAATCCCCTGCCAACCCTGACTGACCCCAGATCTAGTTTGCCGCGGTTATCCAACAGCAGCTTGATTTAGAGTTCCAGGCGTTAGAGACTTTTTTGTGAGAAAAAATTTACCTTTTTCTTCTCTTTTCTTCTGTTTTTGGTTGTGAGTGTTTCCAGGTCCCTTTTTGTATAAAACCCTCTCTAGTTTAACTCTATATTTTTTTGTCATTTACCTCCCCCTTCCTTCGTGGTTCCGCTAGGGTTGTGTGTGTGTGTTTGGGGCCTAACGTGTGTGGTTTCTCTTTTAGTTAAAATGGCTGAGGCTCCAAAGCCGATCTTTTCTAAGTGCACCAAGTGTGGCCATAAGCTGTCCCCAGCGGATGGCCACACTCGGTGTGTGTTGTGCCTTGGGATTGAACACCTGTCTTCTGGTTGTTCCATCTGTGCGGCGTTCAACCCCAGGGCACTCAAGAAGCAGAGGTCTAGGCTGATTCTGGCGGGTCTTCTGCCCTTGGATTCGGCTTCTACCTCCAGTCCTCCTGTGGCTCCTGCTGTGGCGGCTGCCACTCCTGCTTCCCTCCCCCCCGGCCGGGACTCAACCTCCCGCCTTAGGCTCGGAGGAGAGGGAGGCCAGGAAAGAGAAAAGGAGGGAGAAACACCACAAGCGTTGGGCCGAGGCCTCTGCTTCGGACCCCTCCCCGGCTAAGCAGTCTTCTCCCTCCAGGACTTCTGGGTCTCCTCCGTCTCGGATCCGGTCCCCGTGCTTTTCACCGGTCTTGAGGAGGAGGAGACCCGATCTCCTTCGAGGTCATCGAGGCGACACTCCAGTCCCGCCTCGGAGGCCTCATCGACATCAACCCGAAGTCTCACGGATGCAGATTTGGACCAGATGATGAGAAGATTTCTCCAGGCCCAACTGCAGACGGGAGTGCTCCTGCCCCCCCCCCCTTCGGGGGGGAGCTCGACCCCTTTTTTTTGCCGCGATAGCTCCTTCTCCGTCTCGCTTCCTGGGCTTGGAGTCTTCGGAGCCGGACAGCCTTGGAGCCGGGGGGTGTGTCGGCACAGATGGTCTCGGGTACTTCAGCGCCGACACTTCCCTCGAGTCTGTTGGGTCCATTTTCTTCGGATCCGAGCTCTCAGAGCTGGGGGCTGAGCTTTGGATCCGGGGGTATCGGTATGCCTTCGGCTTCGTCCAGGTCGGAGCATACTGGTCCGTCAGATACGATCGCTTCGGTGCCGGCCCCGATCCGTCCGTCGGATCCGAGTGAGGGTCTGCTTTTGGATCCCAGAGAGAGCAGCTCTCCCTCGGCATTCGACGTGGTGGAGAGGGCCCTGTCGAGAGATTCCAGGCCCCCAGCCCTTGCCACGGCTCCACCCTGTACTCCTCCTCTGTTGGGCCCGACTTCCATCACCCGGCCCCAGGGACAGCCTGCTCTGAGATCCCAGGTCGTTCCTTTGGAACAAGACGTGGCTGGTGAGACCTCCTCGGACAGCCCCCCCGAGGAGGTTCCTTACAAGCAAAAGTGCAAAAGGAGGCACCTGGACTCCCCTGAGTCCTTGACTGAGGACACAGATTTGGAGGAGGTTGAAGGCTCCCCAAGATCACCCCCAGAAGATGTCTCATTTGGTGACATTATGGAGATGCTCAGGATAAGGGGGGGGTGGTCTGCCCTAAATCTACCTCAGACGAATCCATGTTCCTGGAGGCGTTTGAAGCAGGCCCGTCTACCTCTTCGGTGTCCCCTCCGGCCGACCCCCTGGTAAATTTGATTACTACCAGGGCGTGGAAGGAGCCGGACACTGTGGAGCCAGACCCCAAGCGCCCGGACAAAATTCTTAGCCCACCCTCTGACAAGTCCCACTGGAGTAAGGGTCCCCTGTAGATGCCATATTGGTGGCGGCGGCCACCAAGAGGGAACTAGCTCAGGAGAGTCCCTCTGTTCATCCCCCGAGCAAGGAGTCTCGGTCGATGGACCATTTAGGGAAGCGGGTCTTTAGTTCGGCTACCTTCTCTGTGAGGTCGCTGAACTACATGGCACATGTGCTTCGACTGCAGCGGGACCTTATCAAAGAGTACGCTGCGTCGCCCCCCCCCCCCCAGTCCATGTCTGCGGAGGAAAAGCGATTGCACTCCACCCGGATGGCCACTCTCCGATCCATATCAAACACCTCTATGTGGCTACTGTCCCATGCCACGGATGCCACGGAGGGAGCTGCTAGAGCCAGCGGAGCGGGCCTTGTTATGAGGCGTCAGGCCTGGCTCCGGCACTGTGATTTCGCGGAACCCTTCAAGGCGTCTTTCGCTAATGCCCCTTTTGATGGTTCTGCCCTTTTTGGCAAAACTGTTTGCGATACCTTGGTCCAGAGCGAGAAGGACGGGAAGACGTCTGCCGTCGGAGTCTGCTTCTCTGCTCCTCAAAGGTCCTTCTCCAAAAACCAAAAGGGACAGAAGAAGATGTGGTTCAGGAAGTCGCAGCAGTCCCGTCCCGCTCCAGACTCCCAGCCCTTCCACTGCAGAGGAGGGCAGGGTGGACACCGCCCTAGAGGCAGAGGGGGCCCACGGAACTGTGGATCCAGAGAACCCTTCTCGGACCAACCCACGCAACACCCCTGAGGGGTTGCCTGACTGCTCTACTCTGGAGGCAGTCTGGGAGCATTTCTCGAAGCACCTAGCCACTTGGGAGTCCATCACGATAGACTGCTGGGTGCTTCGCATTATATCCAGGGGATATCTGATTCCCTTTTCTCTTTACCCACGCAGCCCCAGATAACTCCCCAATGTCACACCCGATCAGAGGGAGGCCGCAGCAACAGAAATCCAACAGTTGCTGGAAAAAAAGAGCCATCCAACACGTCCCCCCAGACCAGTGTGGGTCGGGGTTTTACTCCAGGTTCTTCTTGGTGCCAAAAAAGACGGGACTTGAGACCTATCCTCGACCTCTCAGCCCTGAACCTGTCAGTAACCAAAGAGAAGTGCCGCATGGTCACCCTTCAATCCATTCTCCCCATTTTGCGGGAGAATGACTGGATGTGCTCTATAGACCTCAAGGATGCGTACTACCACATTCTGATGGACAGGCAATCCAGAAGGTTCCATCGCTTCTGGCTAGGAGCCAGTCATTTCCAATTCAGGGTCCTTCCCTTTGGTCTCACTACAGTCCCCAGGGTGTTCACCAAAGTGTTAGCAGTGATAGCGGCCCACCTGAGGCTCCAGGGAATTCAGGTCTACCCATACCTGGATGACTGGCTCCTGACCACCCCGACAAGGCATCTACTCTGTGCAGCCAGAAAATACTTTCTTCGTTTAGTTCCCCGGCTGGGGATCACTATCAACATAGAGAAGTAGTCTCTTACCCCGACTCAGACTATAGACTTCATAGGGGCAAGATTAGACACAAACAAGCTCCTAGCTTTCTTGACCACAGACCGGCTGCGAACCCTGAGGCTACATGTGCGGGCCATTCTACATTCTCCAGCTCCTCCGGCGGAATTGGTCATGAGGGCTCTAGGCTCAATGATGGTGGCAATCAACCTTTTGCCAATGGCGTATTTGAACATGAGGGTCTTACAATGGACCCTCCAGGTCCAGTGGTCCTTCCTTCGATTTCCTCTGAGCCATCCCATTCCCCTCAGCAGGGCTTGCAAGAGGGCCCTATTATGGTGGCTCCAATCTCCGAACCTCCAGGAAGGACGCCCCTTTTCTATGGCCCCTCCCCTAGCCACGGTGACCACGGATGCCTCCCGCCTCGGGTGGGGGGGCATTGTTCGGGCAGGACAGTCCAAGGCACGTGGGACCCCACGGAGACCTCTCTGCATATCAATGTCCTAGAGATGAGGGCAGTGCTGTTAGCGTTGCAAGCACTTCAGGACCTTCTTCCTGTAGGAACTATTGCGATTCAGTTGGACAATATGTCTGTTGTCTGGTACAGCAACAAACAGGGGGGAACCAGGTCTTACCCACTGCGTCGAGAGGCCATGAGGGTGTGGGAATGGGCGATCTCCACCAACCGCTTTCTTATAGCAACGCACATTCCGGGGTGGTCCAACATCCTAGCGGACAGACTAAGTCGCACCATCCTGTTACCACATGAGTGGTCTCTGAATCCCGAGATAGCGAATCGGATTTTCGCCGAATGGGGTCAGCCCTGTTGCGATCTCTTTGCTTCTCCCTCGAACACAAAATGTTACGACTACTTCTCTCTCATTTCCCCCTCCGGGGAACCTCCGAGAGATGCTCTGGTGTATGCTTGGCCTCCCGGTCTACTTTATGCTTACTCTCCTCTTCCTCTGATGCTGAAGTTTCTACAGAAAGCCAGCCGGTTGGGGAGCAGGATAATCCTCATTGCCCCATTCTGGCCTCGTCAAACCTGGTTCCCTTACCTTTGGTCTCATCTGGTGAATCCTCCTTGGATTCTGGATCCCCGTCCGGATTTAATATCCCACCCCCTAGATCTCCCAGTCCCAAATCTGGACAATCTCAAGCTCACAGCTTGGCTGCTCCAGTTCCACTTGTAGCTAGGACTCCCGGTATCTCTTCCCCAGTTAAAACTATTCTAGTAGCAACGCACAAGCCTTCTACTAGAAAGATCTATAGTAGCAAATGGAAACGTTTCTCCATTTGGGCGGAACGTCGAAATTTGGATCCTTTCACAGCTGCTTTGCCCGCGGTATTAGACTTCCTGTCAGGGCTGTTTCATCAGGGGGCTAGCTCCTCCACAGTCAAGGTACATCTAGCAGCTATCTCTCATTATCACGTGGGAAATGAACTGGGCCCTTTGATCACCATGAAATTGTGTAAGACTTTTTTGAAGGGCACCTTTCTGCTCAGACCTCCAGTAAAGGATGTAGGCTGGTACTTAAGGCCTTGACAGCTCCCCCGTTTGAGCCTGCAGCTTCAGTAGATCTTAAATTCTTGCCATGGAAAATGGCCTTTCTTGTCGCTATCACCTCGGCTCGAAGGGTCTCTGAACTACAAGCCCTCTGTGTAAAGCCCCCATATTTAACTTTTCACAAGGATAGAGTTTACCTCAGGACCAGTCCCTCTTTTCTTCCCAAGATTGCCTCTGAATCGAATATTAACCAGTCCATCAACCTACCAGTCTTCTTCCCTAATTACCAAAACAAAGGGGAATACAGATTACACTCACTGGACGTGCATAGACAACTTCACTTCTACATCCACAGGACATCTGGTCATAGGCAATCTGACCAGTTGTTCGTCTCCTTTGCCAAATTTAACTTGGGTAAATCTGTCTCTAAAGTCACGCTGTCTAGATGGATTTCGCTGTGTATCTTTTTAGCATATGAAAGTTCTGGCAGGCCTGCACCTCAGGGAGTCCATGCCCACTCTACTCGGTCTATGTCTACCTCTGCGGCTTTTAGAGCTAGAGTCTCTTTGGATGATATTTGTTCGGCAGCCACTTGGGCCTCATCTCATACCTTTATCAGTCACTATAAATTGGACATTATCTCCAGAGGGAGAGCATCCTATGGCTCTGCAGTGCTCCGAAACATCCTTCCATGAAGGCCGCCCAAGGTTCAGGTAGCTGGGGACTCTGTCCCATAGGTTGCTGCACAAATGAAGTTAACTACTTCAGATTAAAACGTTATGTACTCACCATAACGTTCCATCTGAGTAGGTAAGCTTCATTTGTCAGCAACTGTCCCTTCCTCCTGCCCCCTCACTTACGAATGTTTTCATACTCAGGTCCATGGGTGTTACCCACTTTATCTTGAGAGTATTAGTCTTCAAGCAGTATCTGCTTTTGGGCAAACTTGATCTGAAGTCAGTCAGGGTTGGCAGGGGATTATGGGTAGGGGAGGAGCTTGGAGCTCGGATCTAAAGCTGTTGAAAACTGCCGGCTCGGATCAGATTCCCATAGGTTGCTGACAAATGAAGTTTACCTACTCAGATGTTATTTTCAACATGTTGACACGCAAATGGGGGAGCCCAGACATTGATCTTTTTGCCTCACCCCAGAACTATCATTTGAACAAATTTTGCACAAGAACAAATCACAAAAAAGCCTGGAAAGTGGATGTTCTGTCCTTCAGCTGGAAAAATCTATCAGTCTCTGCCTTTCCCCCTCTGCCTCTGCTCTCCAAAGTTCTACTAAAAGTCAAACAGGACAAATCAAAAATGATTTTGATTGCTCCAGACTGGCCTTGCCAACACTGGTATCCACTCCTGCGAAGTGTGTCACACCTTTAACTGTGGCACCTGCCTCAGACACCTTACTGTCTCAGCAGAACAATCAAACTCTGCACACTCAGCTCGAAACTTTGAGTCTTGCAGCATGGCTAATCACCTAAATTCACCCTTAGCATCCCTCAGCAAACCTGTGATGGATGTCATTTTGGAGCCGAGAAGACCTAGTACTAGAAAATCTTATGCTGACAAATGGAAAAGAATCTGTGCCTGGAATCAATCTCAAGGGATAAGCACAGCAGTGCCAACATTCTTCAGATTTTGCAATACTTAACTGAGATGCTTCACAAGGGCATGTCCTTTTCTTCCATAAAAATCCATGCCTCAGCCATTTCAGCTCATTACAACACAGAACCTCCCCTCTTCTCTCATCCTCTGCTAAAGCAGTATCTCAGAGGGGCCAAAAACTTAAGACCATCCAGGAAAGCTCCAACCCCTGCCTGGGATCTTAATTTTGTATTGGAGAAACTCCCTCTCCCTCCTTTCGAGCTAGCTGCTACTGCAGATTTAAAATTTCTATCCTGGAAAACAGCTTTCCTTTTAGCAGTCACTTTAGCTAGAAGGATTTCCGAATTACAGGCTCTTATGGCAGTGGAGCCTTTCATCATTTTTCATGTGGACAGGGTATCTCTCAGGACCAACCCATCCTTCATGCCTAAGGTGGTATCCAGTGTGACTCTTAATCAGACCATTCATTTGCCAACTTTCTTTCCCAATCCACAGAACAAGGGGGAGCGGATTCTGCATTCATTGGATGTACACAGACAACTTAGATTTTACTTAAACAGGACTAAAATCTCAAAGAAAATCTGAACAAGTGCTGGTAGCATTTGCTGCAGGGGCAGAGGGAAAGGCTATTTCGAAGCAAATTATTTCCAAATGGATAAGCCATTGTATTCGTTTCTGCTATAAGCACCATGGAAAAACTATCCCCCAGGGGATCAGATCCCATTCCACCAGGGCTGCATCTACTTCAACAGCCTTTCTCAGAGGTGTTCCTGCCAGTGACATTCTAGAAGCTGCTACCTGGAACTCGGTTCATACTTTCACCAAACATTACCATTTACCACTTTTCTCTAAATCCAGAGCTGGCTTTGCCACTGCTGTCCTGCAGGGCCTTATAGCTGGTCGTAATGCTGTATAATTTCCTCCTCCCAACCATAGTTTTGGGAATCTACCCAAATGTGATGACTGCAACAGTGAAACACGAAGAACATAGTACAGTCGTGTACACTTACCATAAATGTAGATGTTTGAGTGTATTCACTGTTGCAGTCCTGGTTACCCTCCCTCCAGCCCCCTATTTTTCTCTGGCTATACCTCTACTTTCTTTTACTATGCTTAAAAGCCCTTTTGGTGTGTTTGCTTTTGGTTGGAGGTATATTTTTTGTGTTTTTAATTTTATTTGCACCCCATTTGGGGGGTACCTGACATCTGTGGCAAGAAAAACTGATGTAACGGCGTCGGCTGCATGTTTTATACCCCTTACGACCTGACGTCATGGAAGAAGGGACAGCAACCGACGCAGGACCAAAGACTTTGTTAATCTGGCCGACTGAGGGCAACCTGTCAGCAGATTACCCAAATGTAATGACTGCAACAGTGAATACACTCGAACACCTACATTTATGGTAAGTGTCATAACTGTACTGTCCTTTCCCTCATAGTCAAAACACAGGCTGAGAAAACCCCAGAGAGAAAGGATTCAAAGGCAGCTGCAATCACTAAGACCCGGGCAATGGTCCTATGATACTTCCAGACAAGGTAGCTCTAGGCCACAGGGCCCTAGCAGAGAGCAACAATTACTCATCCCTACCAGTTCCCTTGCACCCCCCCCCCCCCCAAGATGGAGGAAGACAATCTCTGTTCAAAGAGAACTGGTCCCTCATCACCTCAGACAAATGGGTTCTAAACATTATTTCACATGGTTGCAAACTCACTTTCAGAGAGCCAGTAAAGTACTCAGGCTATCCAGATATTCCACAAAACCAAAGAGCAGAGGCTCTTTCTCAGATCCTCAGTTTGGGCTCACAGGGTTCAGAGGAACCAGTTCCAGAACATCAGAAGGGAAATGGGTTCTACTCCAGGCTCTTTCTGGTCCCCAGAAAAAAGAAGTTCATGGCACCCTATTCTAGACCTGTCCACCGAAAAT
Organism: Protopterus annectens; assembly: GCF_019279795.1. Taxonomy (NCBI): domain Eukaryota; kingdom Metazoa; phylum Chordata; order Ceratodontiformes; family Protopteridae; genus Protopterus; species Protopterus annectens. The sequence continues at coordinate 593,122,709 of NC_056725.1, read as the reverse complement.
TGGTCCTTCCTGGTTCCAAAATTCAAAATGTTATCTCTTCAAAGACATTTGCCCATGATAGCTCCTTTGGCCTTAATGGTCACCCTGGATCTAAAAGATGCTTACTTGCACACTCAAGTAGAGGAATCACATAGAAATTTTCTACACTTCAGCGCAGGTACGAGTCGCTTTCAGTTTTCTGCACTGCCCTTTGGCTTGTCTACTGATCCCAGGGTTTTCAAAAGTACTTAGCCCATGTAATCACCTTCTGCAGGACAAGTGAGGTCCAAATCTACCCCATCTGAATGACTGTCTAATACAAGCCACAAGTCTGTCAAAGTTCCTTAGGGATCTGGCATGTACACAGAATGTCCTCACCTCCCTGGGCTTCACCATAAAGCTATGCAAATCCATTACAGAACTTTCCACCAAGATAGTTATCCTGAGGGCTGTTCAGGATTTGTTCCTGCAAAAGGCCTTTCTTCCCTTAGACAAGGTCTCCTTTCAGACTTAGTACTTCACAAAGATTATGCAGAGACAATGCCTATCAGCCAGGGTATTCCTCAGAGTACTGGGCTACATGGCATCTTGTATCCTGATGTTTCCTCTGGCCAGGCTACACGTGAGGAAACTCCAGTGGTGCCTCAAAAATGTGTGGTGCCAGCACACACCACCCTGGTGACTAAATTTTTGCTGATCCCTTTCCTCAAGGAAGAATTTGCATGGTGGGCACAGGTTTGTGCTCAGAACCAGGGCCTTCCTTTCAGGTTCACTTCCTAAGAGCAAACACTCGCCACAGAAGGTCAGAAACAGCCTTGGGAGCTCATTTCAAACACCTTCAGTCCCAAGGGAAATTCAGGTTAGAGGCCTGGTAGCTTTCAATAAAAATGGAAACCAGGGATCCTGTTAGTCAACACAGGCACGTTGTATATAAACAAGCAGGAGTACTCACTCTTACCCTCTATGTTGCCTAGCTGTGCAGGTTTGAGAGAACACTCACTTTCTGGGGTTACATCTCCTGGCACAATACCTTCCAGGTGTTCAAAATACTCTAGCAGATCACGTCAGCAGGAACTTGATGGATTTCCATGAATGGCATCTGAATCAAGAAACGTTTCTCAGCATAGTCCAGAAATTGGGAATCCAACAGCTAGACCTTTTTTCCACCAAGGAAAATGCTCAACTAAAAGGATTCTGCTCCAGGAGCAAACTGCTCTCAACCTGGAAGACAATTGCTTTCTCCTTCGTTTGGACCCAACTTTTCATTTATGCATTCCCTTCCTTGCCTCTGCTTCCTCAGGTCCTTCTATAAATAAGGAAGGAGGGCCCAGGGTTAATCCTGATAGCCCCAAAGTGTCCCAGGCAGCACTGGTATCTTTGCCATTCAGTTTAACCAATGCAAATCTGTGGCAGTTACCTCAGAAAGTTGACCTTTGGACTCAGAACAAGGGGAAGATTGTGCATCCCAACCTGCAGTTACTCTCAGCCTGGATAGTCCCACAGCATCCAGCACTGAGCCTGCCCTAAGCAAACACGTTCAAGACATTCTTAGAGGCCAGAAGGTCTAGTTCTAGGAAGTCATACTTAGATAAGTGGAGAAGATTCTCCATCTAGTGCCAGCAGCAAGGTCTCAGTCCTACTTTAGGCAAGATCTCTGTCATTCTAGATTACCTGGCTAGCCTGGTTGACAAAGGCCTATACTATTCTTCCATCAGAATTTATGCCTCTGCCATTTCAGCCCACATCCCGGCTCTTCCTCCTGTCTTTTCATACCCCTCCTCCTAAAACATTTCATTAGAGGAGTGATCCACATCAGTCCTCCTAGGAGGCAACCCACCCCTTCATGGGATCTCAGCTTTGTTCTGGGAAAAAATACTCTGCCTCCCTTCAAACTGGCAGCTTCTGCTGACTTAAAGATTCTAACTTGCAAAACTGCCTTTTTGCTGGCTATCACCTTTGCTAGGAGGGTCTCTTGAGTTGCAGGCTTTCATGGCACTGAAACCGTTTATCATCTTCATCCCAGACAGAGTCTCCCTCAGGACTACTCCATCATTTTTGCCCAAGGTGGTCACTGACACATCCTTGAACCAATCCTCAGAACCAGTGGGAAAGAATCCTTCATTCCTTAGATATGCATAGACAGCTCTGCTACTGTCTTGACAGAACTAAATCTTTCAGGAAGTCACACCAACTCTGTGTGACCTTTGCCACTGGTTCTGAAGGGGAAACCAGTTTTCAAACAGATTCTTTCCCAGGGATCTCTCACTGTATCTCCTTTTGTTACAGCCATCATGGCAAAAAGCCACCTGAGGCTGTCAGGGCTCATTCTTCTAGGGCTGGTGCTACCTCTGCTGCCTTCCTGAAAAAAGATCCCTACAAAGGACATTCTGGAAGTTGCTACCTGGTTATAGGTTCATAGGTAGATACTAGACTATTGGCCCTAGGGCCTATATAAGCCTAGCCAAAGATACCCTGGCTTTCGCCACCCAAGAAAATTATTTTCCTGTGCCACTGTCGAGCATAGCTACAGAAGTGATCCCTGGGGAGAATTTCCTATCTCCCATCCAATCATCAAGATTTTTCTTGAAGAGTGCTAATGAGGAGCTTTGTTTGATATAGATAGGTAGTTTGTTCCAGAGTATGGGAAGTCTCTGGGACAGGAATCTATCCCTCCAGCATGTTCTGTTTATTGTGGTGACGAGGTTTAGGTCCCTAGAGCGTGTAGCTCGTAGGAATTGGGATTTCTTTAAGTGGAGCATGTCTAAAAACTCTGGGTTTGACATAGCTTTGTGTGTTAGGCAGACATCGCCTCTGAGTAGGCGATATGCAACGGAGTAAAGCTGCAATTTTTTGAGACTGTCTGCATAGGGCATCTCTTTGAGGCCAGTAATCCTCTTTGTGAGGTATTTCTGTGGCCTTTCCAGTTGTTGTAGATGTCTTGTGAGGTACATACTCTATAATGGGTCTAATGAGTGACGAGTAGAGGGGAACAATGACCTCTTTTTTCCTGGATGAGAAACCTTTTGTGATGAGGTGTGCCACATAGAAGGATTTCCTGACTACTGCGGCAATGTGATTATCAAAGGAGAGACTACTGTCCACCTGTGTCCCAAGGTCTCTTATCACACTTTCGGTGTTAAGTAGACGACCACCTATGTGGTAGTTCATGGGTACTGAGTTTTTACCAAAAGGAATGAAAATGCACTTTTTGTCATTGAGCTTGAGGCCATGGCTTTGACACCAGGCATCTGTCTCAGCAAGGCCCTTTTGTAGGATGTCCACATCTTTTGGAGTTTTTATTATGGCTCCTAGTTTGCAGTCATCTGCGAACTTCATTAGCCAAAGACCTTCTGTGTTGGCCTGTACTTCAGAGAAGTAGATACCAAACAGGAGAGGACCCAGGACTGAACCCTGTGGTACTCCACTTGTCACTGGTCTGAAGGTGGATTTGGAGTCTGCTACTTTCACAGTGTGGGTTCTGTCAGTGATCCAGTGTTGGCAACCCATCTTGTGACATAGGGATTTATACCAAGTTTAGTGAGTTTATCTATAATTCCAGAGGGGGAGATGGTGTCAAAAGCGTTGGCGAAATCTAGATAGGCTGTGTGAACCACCTTACCCTTATCTGTGGCTTTGGTGACTGCTTCAAAGAAGTCCATCAGGTTTAGGAGACACGATCTGCCTTTTACAAACCCGAACTGGGTAGGGTCCTGAGTTTGGAGATTACCAATGTCATTGTTTATAAGTTCCATGATGATACGCTCTATAGCCTTGCAGACCAGGCTCGTTAGGCTAATGGGGCGGTAGTTTCTGAGGTCTGTGGTGGCTCCCCCTTTGTGGAGTGGGATAACTGTCACTGTGCGCCATTCATTGGGCACATAGCCTGAGGTGAGGCTATGATTGAACATGGTACTTAGGTGGGGTGCTAGTTCGTTTTGTAGTTCATGTAGACAGCATGGGATGTCGTCAGGTCCCATGGATGCTGTGTTCTTGGCTTTGGATAGTGTGTTTTTTACCTTTGCAGCAGTGATTACAGGAACTTTTCATTCTTCTGGTATAGAGATGGGCCCTTTAGGGGATGACAGAGGGGTAAAGTTAGCATTGAACCTATCTGCCAGGATGTTGGCAATATCCGTTGGTTCTGTATATTTAGTGCTGTTGTGCTGTAACTCAGAGCAGATCTGAGTGTTGCCATTGAGATTCTTGACATAGCTACAGAATGCTTTGTGGTTGTCTTAAGAGTCAGTGGCGATTTTGTTTTCATAACTAGCTTTGGAAGATTTTATGAGGGATCTCAGCTTCTTACTGAAGCTGACCAGGGAGTTTCTCCAATCATGGGATTTTACTCTTTTTTGCAACAGTTTCTTTCTTCTGTTGTAGAGTTTGTTTATGGCAGGGGACCACCAGATTGGCTTCCTTTTTTTGGAGGATAGCATCTTGGTTCTGTTAGGGATTGCACGATCCATGCACTCATGTAAGTGCTTATAAAGTGCATTTGTGTAGGATTCAGCAGTTATACCTCTATTGTCCATCAGCATGGGTGTCGTGAAGTTTGCTACTTCTGTCTTAAGAAGCGTGAAGTTGGCTTTGGAGAAATTTTTTACTGTGGTTTCCCTAATGGGGGTGGGGGAGGGATGTGGATGTCTAGGGTGATTAGCTTATGGTCGGATCTGACCAATGAGGAACTGACCTCTGGTGTGGAGAACCGGTTGCCCATGTTGGTAATAACCAGGTCTAGGTTATTGCTGCCCCTGGTGGGGGTGTGGATAAGTTGATCCATGGCATTGGAATTTATGAATTCCAGAAAACGTTGAGCACAAGAGTTGGTACATGAGTAGTTTTCCCAGTTAATGGTAGGGTAGTTGAAATCGCCCATCATTAGGGTATTAGGTTGTACCCTAATATTTTCCAGTGTATTAAGAAATGAGGAATGGGAATCCTGGGACATGGTGGGGGATATGTAGCAATCTACAATATGGATTGCGGTCTTGCCCAGAGTTAGTTGCACTTGGATAATCTCGGATGCATTATGCTGAGCAACTAGCCTGGAGGTGTGGATATCCTTAATGAATATGGACACGCCTCCACCTTTAGTGTTTCGGTCCAGGTTAGGTGGCCAAAAGGTGTGGTATGAATTATAGCCTGGTAATGCAGGGGTACTCTCTGGAGCCTTGAACCAGGTCTCTGTCACTGCACAGATGGCGATGTTCTCCATTTTAAGGAGTGCCTCAAGAGAGTGCATTTTGAGGTTTAGACTTCTAGCATTGAGTAGCAATACCCTCAGATTCTTTTTGCCTGTACCTGTTAGGGTGGTGAATTTGTCATTTGAACCTTGCCTAAAAAAGGCACTATAGGGGTGGCTAGAGCCTTAGCCAGTATCCGGAATCCCAGGGGCGACAGGTGCAGGCCATCTCTGGCAAAGCATCGTGGCTTGTCGAACATGTCATCCCAGGCAGATAGATACTGGATCTTCTTAGAATGACACCAGAGGCTTAGCCAATTGTTGAAGTCAAATGACACCAGAGGCTTAGCCAATTGTTGAAGTCAATCATTTTGTCCTTGTACTGTGGTATCATTCTGGGTGATGGCAGGATGCTACTCAGGGCTAGGGTCATACCTGCCTGGGCTACAAGATCGGACAGCTCCTCCATGTCCCTTTTCATGTAGTCCAAGGAGGTATGTCTCAGGTCATTCACACCAACATGGACAATGTCATATTTTTACTTGTTGTGGAGTGACCTGAGTGCATGCGTTATGTGGCGGATCCTGGCACCCGACAGGCAGCTGACAGTAACTTTCTCCTTGTTTAGCCTGGTGAGTGGAACATCAGTGTGCCTGACTATAGAGTCACCTATGACTAGGGTGTTGGGTACGTTGTTATGCCTTATGGGCTGTGGTTGAGTGGCACACTGAGTTTGTGGGCTATGTGTCATTTGGGTTGTGTTGGGGGGTGGAGGTTGCTTGTGTTTCTGCTTTGGAGGTCCCTGTTGCTTGGGCAGGTTTTTACTGAGAGCCTCCGCGAATGTAGGTGTGTGTTTTGTGTTTTTATGTGTGTGTTTTGGTTGGTGTAGGTTTTGAGGGACTATGTGCTGAGTGTGGTGTGGTGCAAGCGTTTACCTTCTCCTCTTGACTGTCTAGTCCGGTCTTGGGTGAAGAGAGCTTTGCTTCCAGTTTGGCTATATAAGTGCATCTCTCACAAGTTGTAGTGTTTGGTGGTAGGAGGAGAGGGTTGTCTGTGTACATGAGGCAATTACTGCATTGCCCCAAGATGCCCAGATTCATCAGGTAGACAGAAGAAAACACCGGAGGCTGACCCTTAGACATGCCTGGATAGGTGCTTATTTGTTAAGTACTAGAAACTGTTTTTCTCTAGATAGTGAGGAAAGTTGAGTGCTGTAGTAATTTGTAGCTTATTTAGTGCTTACAATAAGTTCTGAACAAGTGCTGAAACAAAAAACTGGCTAGTTCTAAGAAACAAAATATTAAGCTAGAAGACTTCCCATCAACACAGAAAAGCTTGGGGGCCTAGAAGCCTACAAATAGTCCCGGACACAGCAAATCTATATCCAGGCTAGACTACCCACAGGAAAGTCAGGAAACAAGCTTAGAAAAAGTTTTTATTTATTTTTTTTTTAGTGGAAAGAGAGAAAGGAGTAGCAGAAACTAAGCTGATTGGCCTTCTCAAATGTTCTCACTGTACTGGGTAGAATGAGGTAATGACACTAGACTGGGAGGAGGGTCCCAGATCAAATTTACACTAGGGGCGGGCAACTGCAAAGCCACCAACTATAAAAGCAGAAATGTTTCTCACAGCTGAAAAGCAGCAGTGAGCCTTTAAATGAAAGTTTTAAACAGCTAAAGGAGCCTCTAGAAAAAAAGAGTTTAACTGCAACAAGTTATCAGAAACAAACAACCCAACAGATGCTTAATAAAAGTGGACAATTTCCAGTTAATACCTCACACACAGTGAAACTAGCTAGAAAAATACACAGTACACAAAGTACTATAAATAACAAAGAAATAACAAAATAAGCAAAAACAGGATAATTAATGTTATACATTATAGTTCCGAGTTTGCTCAGTGTCCTTCCTTCGATTAGCTTATCTGTGCATACCTTTTCCAAACACTACCACTTATCAGCTTTTTCCAGACCCAGAGAAGGATTCACCACTGCCATCCTTTCCTCTCCCTAATCTTCCTTCCACACTCATTTCAGCTTTGGGAATCATCCCACAAGTCAAGACTGCAACAGTGAAACACGAAGAACAAAGTACAATTGTATACACGTACTATAAATGTAGATGTCTGAGTGTAAACACCATTGCAGGCTTCTTGCCCTCCCTCCTTCCCCCTTGGCCTGCAGTGGTTGCCTGCTTCTAACTTCTTCCCAAGCCTTGGACAACCCCTATTTTTTGCCCCTTTTTCTTGCTTAGGTTCTCTGCCTTAGATCCTTGCTTTTACTGTCCATCCTGGGGGCTCCTACTTTCTAAGGGGAAAGAAAAAACTAATGATATGACTTTGGCTGGCTCCCCTATATGCCCAAGCATATTGACATCTGTCAGGACGTCCACCAACCAAAGGAGGAGGGAGATTTTTACTCTGGTAGTTGGGCTGGCCAAGAGCTTTCGTGGCAGGAAATCCCACAAGTCAGGGCTGCAACACTGAATACACTTGAGCACCTGCATCTTATGGTAAGTGTACACACAACTGTACCTTTTCTCTTCATCCAGGGCTTTGGTGACTTTCTTGAAGAAGTCCATCAGGTTTAATAAACATGATCTATCCTTAATGAAGCCGAATTGGATTGGATAGAGAGTTTTAAGGTCAACTATGTCTTTGTTAATAAGGTCTATGATGTTCTTTCCATGGCCTTGCAGATAAGGCTGGTTAGGCTTATGGGTCTGTAGTTCCCAGGGTTGGTTGATGGACCCCCTTTGTGTAAGGGGATTACTGTTTTCCACTTTGCCTGAACAAAGCCAGGGTTTAGACTGTGGTTAAAGAAAATGTCAAGTGGTTCTGCAAGGTCCTGTTTTAGGGTGTGTAGTAAGCAGCATGGGATGTTATCTGGTTCCTTAGAGGCCATGTTTTTGGCCTTGGAGAGTGCAGTTAGGACCTGCTCTTTTGAGATACTAGGTAAAGAACTGGTGGCTGGTATATTTTTAGGTATGACGGGGTGAAGGTTTTTAGGTATGACAGGGGGTGAAGGTTGCACTAAATTTGTCAGCTAGCAAGTTCACAATTTTCTCAGGTTCAGTATGAATGGTATCTTCCAATTAGTGCCTTCCCTTTTAGATTTCATACGTAACTAAAGAATGGCTTATGACTATCCTCAGCTAGGGATTCTAATTTAGCTTCGTAATTAGCTTTAGAGGACTTTACAAGATATCTTATTTGCTTGTTTAAGCTGTGGAAGGTGCTCTTCCTCTACTGAGTCAGTTCCCTCTTGTTCTTAGAGATCTGATGCTTGGAACAGACTACCAAATTACATTAAACAAATACTAGTTTAGATATTTTTAAGAACAGCCTGGACATTTATTATGAGAACAAGTGTTTTGGTATATTGGCAAGCTAGAAGGGCATTGATGCACGTGCTTGAAACTTTTGTATGTATGTATGTATTCTTTCTTTCCTCTTGCTGTATAACCTATTTATAAATGAGGTCCACCAGGGTGACTTGTTTTTTCGTGAGGACCTGGTTTTGATCCATTCAGGTACAGCCGAGTTTATACAAAGCATTTGTGTACACCTCTGCATATAGGAGTCTTTGTTTGCTGTGTTAGTAGGGTGTTTGAAACTATCTATATAGTCACTTAGTAGGCTGTAGTTTGCTTTGCAGAAATTTTTCATTATTTTAGCCCCGGGGGGGGGAGGTCCTATTGTTGCTTCAAACAAGACTGATGTATGATCAGATCTTACCAGAGAGGGCAACACACAGGGAGTAGTGCAGAGACCCCACCCCACCCCCATATTTGTACATGCTAAGTCTAGGGCATTTTAGCCCCTTGTGGGGGTACAAGCGATCTGCTCCAGAGCATTTGTATTGACAAAGTCCAGGAACCTCAGGGTGAACATGTTTGTGCTCGTATATGTCTCGCAATCAATGGAAGGATAGTTGAAATCACCTATGACCAAGGTGTTTGGCTGTATAGCGAAGGACTGTAGTTGTAGTAAGTCCAGGTAGGCAGTGTGTTTCTCTTGGTTCATGGTGGGGGACATGCAGCTAATGTTGATGTGGAAGGGGGGTTTACCTACAGTTAGTTGGACTGGAGAAGTTCAAAAGAGTCTTGAGGTGTATTTGCCCTTAATGAATTGAATACACCACTGCCTTTGGTTCTTTCATGCTCATTTTGAGGTCTAAACATGTAGAAGGCTTTGTAGCCTTGCACAGCTGGAGTGCTGTCTGCAGCCTTGAACCATGTCTGTGTGACTGCGCAGACATTAGCATCTTCTAAGGAGAGAAGTGCTTCCAGAGAGTGCAGTTTCCTGTTTAGACTTCTAGCATTAAGCAGCATGGCATTGAGTTTGTCTCCAGTGGATTTTTTTACATCAGAAATGTTGTTGTGACGTTGCTGTGGGGGAGGCAAGTACCTTTGCCAGTATCTGAAAGCCAAGAGGCAGCAGATGAAGACCATCCGTGGCAATGTGGTCTGTTGACCATGTCTTCCTAGGCTGACAGATACTGGATTCCCCTGGATTGATACCAGAAACTAAGCCAGTTGTTGAAGTCAGTCATTTTTTGTTTGTATTGAGACATCATTCTGGGTGAGGGTAGAATGCTGCTTAGGGATAGGGAAATACCTGCCTAAGACACACAGAGAGTTCATTCATGCTCTAGAGAGGTTTGAGTGCGTGTGTGATTTGATGGATCCTGGCACCTGACAGGCAGCTAACTGTGACCTTCTTCAGCCTGCTGAGTGGACAGCTGTGTGTCTTACTGTGGAGTCACTTATGACCAGGACATTTGGTTTTGAGGTGTTTTGCCTTAGGGGCGTATTAGTTGAGACACTGGTGTGTGTGTGTGTGTGTGTGTGTGTGTGTGTGTGTGTGTGTGTGTGTGTGTGTGTGTGTGTGTGTGTGTGTTATTATGCGTAGTGGATTGCAGTGTGTGCAATAGGTTTGCACTTGTGAGGTCTCTGATCTTTTGGTAGGCTTCTAGTGAGTACCTCTGCATATGTGGGTTTGTGTTGTGAGCTTATGTGCATGAGGTGAAGTCTGTGTGCTGACAACCTGTTTGATGTTTGGCTTGTTTTTACATGAGAGAATTGATTCCAAATTCATAGCGTATATACATATCTCACATACTGTATTTGTTTTAGGAATAAGTTGTCAGTAAACAAGAGGCAGTTTCTACACTGTCTTAGGAAGCCCATGTCAGTCAGGCTGGCTGGAGAAATGGTGCGATACTGACCATCCATTGTGGAAGGATTATACCTTAATTACTAATGGGGAGAGGGCTAGTTAGACCAGGTTATGCTCTGGGATTAACCAAGGGGTCTATTCTGTAGTAGGCTAGGGTTAAAAAAAAAAACTGCGACAACACTTCTCTGTGTGCAACTGAGCTGCTCGCACTGCAGCATGGTAGTTTGGGAGGTTTCACTGGCATATATCTAAGGAAATTGTCTGATATTAGCCTCTATACAACACAATGTTAAACCCTATTGAATGGTGTGCACCTACGAGCAAACGCCAAGCTTAAATACAGGTGAAATTACACAGTTTTAACACAAACTAACCAGTAGAAAAACCTAAAACTGTGCCTTTTTCCAGCATTCCCCAACTCAGGTGGGCCCTGGGCTACACACTTCTGCCGCAAGGGTGCAGGAGGGCCATCTTAATGTAAAATGGCTGGTTTTAGTGCTCAAGTGATATCAGTCTAGATTCAGCAGGTCTGAATCTAGCCTATGCTAAATAAGACAGAGGTATTACAAAATTCATAGTGCAGAATAACAGTCTCAACAGCAGAAAACAGCAGAAATTAAGTAGCAATTTAGTTAAATACAGTTCATAAAGTCATTGCAGGTATAAAATATACTTATTTTTCAGTTGAATACAGTGGATGCCTTAGATTTCTGTTCAGATGGACTCTAGATCGCTGACTAAAGTTTATATGCAGTTCTATGTTACATGCTTGAAGAGGAACATTGGGAGACTGTGGAAGCACATAAAGAACCCAGTAAGTTTATACAGAGAATCGGAAAAGACTCCCTGTGATAAATTACAGTATATATACATTCACTGAAAAATATACGGTATGCTGAAAATTCATAACAAGCCATTAGTAGAGGGAAAAAAAAAATAATCGCTAAGGGAAGAACAGAAAAACAAGAGGTTCATTTTAAAAGGGGTATATAAAGGAAGGAGAATGGATAGCATGGAAAAGGCATATATAGAGTCACTGACCAGGACAGGGTAATGAGTTGCAGAAGAGAAAAGAGGTGCAAGATAAAAAAAACTTTTTAGTTCCTGTCTGCAATGCTGGCAAACTGAGTTTGACTGTTAAACAAGAGGGATGATGGGGACTGGGGAGAGTGAATGTTTGCCTGCTTTCCTTTGGTTTGCAAAGAGAGAAGCAAAGGGGGAAGGAGACACTATATGGATGCCAGAGAGAGAACACATACTTAGAATACAAAAGTGCAGGGGAAGATATGACAGGAGTGTTTGGAGTATGACAGAAAAGATGCACTCAAAAAATACACCCTAGCTTGTTAGTCAAATGTGTCAAAATAATAAGGGGCTGATTGATAGAATGGTATGGTAAAGAATAGGGTTAAGATGGATTGAGAAGGGCAGTGCATTGATTGCAGAAAGGCCCAACCATAAGCAAATAAGATGGGGCAAAACAGGCAAGGGGAGCATACAGAGAAAAAGGAACTCACGGTGTCATATGTGAAAATACAAGAACCTAAGAGCTGAAGCTAAATTCCTGGGGACGCATGAAAACGTTGACTATAACTTATGCAAAGTAATTTTAGCTTTATCAGTCTCATTTGACTTTAACTGTTGCAGAAATATAATGTAGTGAATTCAGCTACTTCAAGAGATGCTGAAATGTTTTTAGATGGTAACATATGGAGGAAAGATGTGACAGAACAGTGACTGAATAATACATTATAGTGTGACTAAAAGATGACGGGGAAATTGTGTGTGAAAGTAGTGAAAGAGGATCTTGAAAAAAAAAATGATCAGACTTTTGTGATAAGATGTTAAGAAAAATGCATACATCGTGATGATCAGGTGGTAGAAAGGCAAACTAATGTGGGGAATGCAGTGTACTAATAAGAATAGATTAGAAACTGAAAATAAAATACTGTATACAGCAGCATTTTAGAAATTACTTGGTTAAACGTTTGGATTTTACAATGAATACTTGCATGAGGTAGAGTGTATAGGATTGCTCAGGAGCTACGGATGAGTTTTCTTAAAGGGCAGTTTCATAATGATTTTTCGTTTAAAGCAATGAGCTGTTAAGAATGAGTTTAAAGAAAAGGAAAAGAAAGAGTTTAGAAATGGGATGGGTACCACTGAGGAGCAGAGGGGGGGAGCTTGTCAATAAATCAACAGCAGTTTAGCACACTGCTGTCAGTGTAAATTTTTTACTGATAGTGGAGTGGGTGTATTTAAGTTTGGTGGTGTGGGAGCAGGGGGTCCTGCTCCCCCAAAAAACATTTTGTCCAAGTTTCACCAAGAGTGCTTTCGATGAAACATTTTCAGGACTTCTGTCTGAGAAAGCAATATCGAACTGTTAACATGATTCTGAGTAATGGCGTTAGTGAGTATATAGAGGACAAGGTGGAATATGCACATGAAAGGGGAGAGGATGCTAGAATAGTACTAATCATAAAGGAAGTGGATAGAAGCTTGACATGTCATTTCAGAAATTTCTGCTGTCTGATCCTCACTGACCAGTGGAAATCAAGCATATTTGCATTTGTGCAGGAGCTGACCTTACCTAGTTCAGAAGAATGAACAGCATAGTGAAAAGAGGGAAGGAAAAGGGGTTAAAAATGGTGAATGTGTAACATGGGAGAGGTGGTAGATCATTTCAAACGAAGCAAAAAAAGTGGGACTGCAGTGGCCAAACTTCAAAAGGCTTAACTGGCCAGATGCCTACTCATAACTTATGAAAATATAGAAGGAGCAGATAGTGATAATACAAGAGTTCAGGAAGGAGGTGCTAGAGAAGGTATGATAGAAGGGTATATATAATGTAGTGGGAATACAGGAATGGCAAAAGTGAGGGGGGTGATGGTGATGATTAAAAGGCTGCAAAAAGAGTAGAGAAAGGAAGGAGAGAGATTCTGTATAGTGTAGATTATGTTAAAGGATAATAGGCTGGATGATGCTGGATGTTCTGACCCAGCAAAATGTAGTAGTTTTTTTTTTTCCTTTCTTAAAAATGCCTCATCAGCACAGTGCAAGCAGAGTGTTTGACTAACCATTAGAAACACAGGGCTGTTATGTCCAGCTGATGTCCATTACTATTAGGGTGACTATACAATATCCCAACTAGCAAACTAAAACAATGAGTGAGAAGGTCACACAGAAAAAACACTCAATAAAAACTAAATGAAAACTCCAGCCAAGCTAGAACTTCCACTGAGTGACCTTTCAAACCTATGCCTCTGATCCAAGAGGTTTGAAAGGTCACTCAGTGTATTTTGTAGCATGGTGAGATAGCGGCTTGCTGTGCTTCAGTCAGATTAAGTTGGATAGGAGTGAATGGAAGACATCAGCTCACCCATTACAAGGCTGATGAGGGTCTGAAAGTGCTGGTATTCAAGTACAGCATTTTGAATGGGTAAGCACTGTATCATTTGTTTATCACTGAAATGTGGAAATTGTGAGGAATGGGACTTTTCTGACAAGCAGTGCACATCCACTCTAGCCGAGCCATTTATATGTGCGAGCACATACATATGCTCAAGTATTGCAAGACCTACTGCAGAAATGCTTTACCAGCCACCAGAGGTTAGAGAATGTAGGTAGTGAAAAAAATAACTTCAGGCAGATGCTGAGGATGACATCAAACACAACTGGAGCCTTTCTGTAGTCCATTGACTTGGAGATAGGTCCGAATTCTTGGGGTGACATCTCTCAAGAAGCAACCTCTATTGAGGAGGTTAAGCCAGACCTTGAGATCATGGGGATTAGGAGTACTCCATTAGGTCAGTGAATGACCAGAGCTTCATAGAGGGACCAGAAAAAGATGCAGTTAAAAAAACTCTTTTTAAATATGGGTCATCTTAAACTACAAAGTAGGATATCCTGAAGCCATGCACTTGATTACAAATTATTGTTGCATGGGAATTTAGTGATGTCCTGCATTCTGAACACACATTGCTATATCTACTCAGTTTAAGACTAGTTGGAAAACTCCATCCATCAGCAACCCCTTTTTCCCATTTTTGCACTGTATATAATCAGTTTTGAATAAATTGGTTGACTGTAGATGTACTGAATATTTTGAATGAAGTTTACAAAAACCTTTTATACAAACTCCTCTGTTACTTTAAGATGCAAGTTTTTCTTCATTTCCTAGTCCCCATGACATGTGGCTTTCCACTTTAAAGGTTTGACATGTAGCTTTCCAACTTGAAACTTTTTTTGCGAGAGCACACTATAGTTGCAACTGTGTTGCAAATATGTAGTTTTTGGTTAGCCTTCTGTTAGTGATTGAGTGTTTTTCTATTTGCTTTAAGTATTTGTCATTTTTCCATCTGTGTGGTGTTATGGAAGGAAATCAAGCTAGTTTTCCCTTTTTTTTCTTTATCAGGTTTGGGCTACCAGACTCTCGGAGACATGGGGAAAACATATGCCTGTCTCCATGTAATACACTAGCAGCTGTAACAGATGATTTTGGAAGAGTGCTTTTACTGGATGTTTGTAGAGGTGTGACAATACGCATGTGGAAAGGTAACATTTTTTTAATATTCAAAATCAGATCAAGATTTAACTACTTACTGGTATAAATTTTTAAGTTTCTGGACAGAGGTGAATCGTTCTCAGTATTTGCTGACTTTCAACTTTATATTTTCAGTACTCCCTATATCCAGGTTTTAGTCACAGAATCTATCATTGCAAGCAGTAGGTATAATGCAGGGAACAATAAATGTCCTTCTGTTGTCATGTTGCAGGATTCAAAACCCTTCGGTTATCCTCTGTTAGCTACCCAAACGTCCAGCCAGTATACAAAAGCTTCTAGTCACAGCTGGGTACATGGGATGTCTGATGCTGGCCGAGGGTGCTTGGGTCATAAAAGTGATATCTGCATGTACCCTTCTTCAGAACTTCTCTGCCACGAATCAAACGTCAGCTCTTCCTGCAGTCCCTGCCATTGGATCTTCGAATTTAAAAGATAAATAGCCCATTGGGACCGTTTTTCTGATTCTTTTGGGTCAGTGCATGCCTGTTTAGGTTCATGTCATCCAGGAAAGGAAAGTGCAGGTGCGGACTTCAGATCCCCCATAAGGACGCCTACAAGCTCTGCCTTTTCTGCTTAGGGCCTATTCATGACCATCAGACTTGTGTGATCTGTCAGGCTTTTGTACCTAAGACAATCCACAGTCGTCTGCGCGCCCTTAACATTTACTTAGAAAACCAGCATCTTAAACGCCTTGCACTAGCGGTGGAAGGGCCATCCAGTCAGACTGTAGAACCACCTAAAAAGAAGTCCAAAGTCTCTAGGCCTGAACCTGCTGTTGTACCTCCTCCACCAGATGTCCCTCCTGTGGACAATGTTCACCTAGAGAAACATTTGGAATCTGCCAAAATAGGTATAGCAGGTACTGTTTGGGAGGTCGCAGAACCTAGGGTGGAAAGCATGTCCATGAAGGTCTCGCAGACGGCCACTACGGATGAGGGGGAACCTCAGCTTGTTACAGCCATCCAGACAGGCTCTTTCACTCCTTCAGAGCAAACAGAATCCAGGCCCTCCTTAGGCCTTCTCTGAAAACAAAGCAAAAGACTAAACATGCCCCCCCCCCCCGAACACAGGAATGGAGAAAATAATGGTTTTATAAATAGAGATGACTGCAAGTAGGTGTATAGAAAATAGGCAAGAGGGGTCTGGAATGTACTGGAGAAAATAAGGAAAGGAACCAAGGTTTTTGGAGCCAATATCTAGAGAGGGAAAGGTACTGTAGTGGGATGAGACCAAGCAGAAGATTGGATTGCAGAACAGAGACTGCCTTCCTTCCAATGGATTTTATAACATGGTATAGGCAGATAAAAAGGGATAGGGTAGTGCTTATGTGAAAGACTATGGTCGAGTTTTATTTGTGTCTACAGTAGAAGCTTTTGTTAAAAAAAAAAAAAAAAAAAAAAAAAGCGATAACATATTTCATGCTAACTATAAAAATCTATCAGAGGAGGTTAGAAAATATTGGGAAGCGTGACTAGAAGGGAATTTTACAAAGGAAGAATGGAATGTCATCTCCGTGGCTCCCAAGTATGCAACAAAGTCCACGAAGGTTTAGAGTTTTTGCTTAGAAGTATTTGCATGTGTCTTTTTATACTCCAAGTAGACTTCAGAGAATTTTCCCACAGGTAGGTAGCAAATGCTGTAAGAGGGATGGGAAAGAAAGAGGTAATGGATTGCATGTTTTTTTTTTTTTTTGGGGGGGGGGGTGTAATGAGTTTGTATATTTTAAAAATTCCCTATAGAGTGCTTTGTTAGAAATTTTGGGAGCGCAAATTGTAACTAAGAAAATTATTCTTTTGAGATTTGCGATAAGATCTGAATTGTCTAGACAATGCTAAGGCCTTACTGCTTTGAATTTTGTTGGCTGCCAAAACGCAATTACTACAAAATTGAAATCAAAATCTGAACTAACTGCAGTTTTAGTACTGAATATGGTAGAGGAGAGAATTTATTTTATTTATTTATTTTACATTTGTTGACCGGGCTAATCTAGCTGGAGATATTTCCATTTTCAGTAGAGGCCCGGGGAGAAAAGCTCCACATACTTAATAATAATATAGAAAATACAAAGCAATAAGAGGCAATGCCACGTACCTTAGGAAGGAATTAACATAACATTGTACAGTAAACCATCAGGATTAACAAATTATGGTACATAACATTTACATAACATTTGTTGCCAGAGTAGTAATTTAAAGAAAGAGTGAGAAGTGAGGTTACAAGCTAAGAGTAGAGTATTAGTCAGGGTTGCAGCAAGGGCATAACCAGTAGGTTTTTAGGTGATTTTTAAGATTATGTTTGAAGAGGGGAAAGGAGGAAATTGAGGTTAGGTTGGGTGGCAGCATATTCCATTGCTTACCAGTGGTGATGGAGAACAAGGAGTCACCAGCCAAGTTGTTAGATTTGGGTATATAAGATAGGAGTTTATTAGAGGAGCGTAGGGAATGAAGATTATTATAGGGTGTTATAAGATTGTTTAATGTAGGTGTGTTGTTAGGTAGGTAGAAGATTTTATGAGCAGTTGTTAGTTGAGAGAGTAGCAGAGCATTTTGCAGTTCAAGCCAGTCTAGCTGATGTAGATTAATGCAGTGATGGGTTCTATAGGGCTTACCAGTTACAAACCTCGCAATACTGTTGTAGGCTTTGGTGAGTTTGTTGAGATTGTTTTGTTTTAAATTAGTATAAATGGGAGAAGCATAGAGGAGGGTAGAGAGTAAATGAGAATGGGCAACTGTAGTTCTTGCTTTAGGGGTAAGGAAGGGTCTTATCCTATACAAGGAGCCTAATTTTCTGTTAACGGACTTAATGGTGTTATTAATATGATTGTCAAAAGTGAGTTTTATTGTCTATTGTAACTCCTAATAACTTACAGGTCAGCTCAGGTGATATAAGGGTTCCATTACTAGCTAGGATGGAGAAGTGTATTGGAGGGGTCTTGTTGTTAGGAGTAATCAGAAGTAATTTGGTTTTTTTGGCATTCAAGAGTAGGCACTGGTTTTGGAACCATGTTTTTACTATGGAGAAGACAGTTTGGCTTAGAGATTGAAGTTCAGGGAGAGATTTTGCAGAACAGATGATAGTAGAATCATCAGCATACTGTATGCAGGTGGATTGAGGAATAGCTACATGAAGATCATTTATGAAAAGAGAGAAGAGAAGGGGTCCTAGAATAGAGCCTTGAGGGACTCCTAGTAAAACAGGGAGATATGAAGACAAGTGATTTTGCCACAAAACAGCTTGTTTTCGGTTGCTGAGGTAAGACTTGAACCAAAGGATAGAATTTGTATCCAGAGAGAGGGATTGTAGGGTATTAATAAGTAGGGAGTGATTGACCATGTCAAAGGCTTTGACAGGTCAATGAAGAGTGCAGATGAGAGGTAGTTATTGTTACGGTTGGTGTTAATAGTATTGGTGAAAGATAGTAGGGCAGTGGTGGTGCTGTGAAAGGGTCTAAAGCCATGTTGGCAGCTGGCCAGGATGTTATTTTTGGTTAGGTAGTCTATTAGCTGATGATGGATACATTTCTCCATGATCTTAGCTAAAGGTGAGAGTAGTGCTATGGGCCTATAGTTGGAATACTCATTAGAGTTGCCTCCTTTATGTAAGGGAATGATGTGGGAGATTTTCCAAAGATTGGGGATAGTGCTTTCAGAAATGGTACGGTTAATAAGAATAGATATAGGATGAGCAATTGCTCTGGCTGCAAGTTGAAGGTATTCAGCTGGTAGGTTGTCATCAGAGGGTGTACAGGGTTTTAGCTTGTGGATTAGTTTCTGGATAAAGGAGATTGAGATGGGTTTTATCTGGAAAATAGGAAGATTGTCATGTTGGGCATTAGGTAGGTTAGTGTTTGCAGAGGTTAGTTGGCTGGCCAGGGTTTGAATGGTCTCCGTAAAATAGGTATTGAAGGCATTGGCAATTTCTAGATTGGTTTTATTTTCTGACTGTAGGGGTGGAGGGGTACTAGAATGGCCAGGTTGAAGAAGGTTATTAATGGCAGTCCAAAATTTTTGTGGATTCTTAGTGTGAGACTGTTGAAGTTTACTGTAATAGGCTTTTTTGTCAGAGAGTATGGCTTTTTTAGTAGTATTACGTAGTTGTCTAAAGTTCAGGTGTTCTGAGACATCTCTAGTTGCTCTCCATTTAGCCCAGGATTTGTTTCTTATTAGTATTTTTTGTTTTGTGTCTTTTGAGAGCCAGGGAGCAGATTTGAACTTTATCCTGATAGATCTTTTGGGTGCGTGGGTATCTAGTATTGTTAAGAATTTGTGGTTAAAGTAGCTGACAGCTTCGTCTAGTGACGTCTTATTCGTCTAATAAAGAATTGGAGATGGGATCTTTAGAAAATGGAAAAAGCAAATAGCATGGAAGTTAATGGAAATTGTGGGAACAATGCATGCAGAATAATGTTCAGGAGGAGGAATGAGGTTTAAGAGAAGGCAGGAATTGAACAATATATGTAATGTTGGAAAGAATGATAATTGTTAAAGGGAAAATTTATATGTACACTGCATGAAAATAGGTTACCATGGCTTGTTTTATTTTCTATTGATGTATGTGTACCTATGTCATTGTTTAAAGTGTGATTTACTAAAGTTGTTAAAAAAACACTGTCTGGTGCCAGTTTAAGCTGCAAGGGCCTGCTCCTTCTGTCTGTATACTTAGTGTCAGGCATACAGTAGAGAGTCAATTATCCAAACTAATTGGGGCCGAGGGTAGTTCGGATAATCAAACACATAACTGAACTGGATAAAAAGCTTCTAATTTTTTTTTCCTGCACACAGGAATACACTTTACAACCATTCAGTGATTCCAATGGACAATAAAGAATATTTTTCACACACAAGCTTGGCTACAAGCTCAAAAAATATGCTCAAGCAAATACGTATAATGTTTACATGTTCAAACTTCATGATTTTTCCTACCTGAAAACTTTGGAACGCTGGTTCTGATAAATGACATTCCTAGTAATCGACATTCGGATAGTTGACTCTCTACTGTACATTTGGTCCATGCTCCTGGTGAACATTGTGCTCTTAGATTTACTTTGGGATTGAAATGCTAAAGCTGAGGAGAATTTGTATGCCCCTAACTTTCCTGAATCTGAGTAGTGGAGGATGGGTAAGACTATGATATCACTGTGATCCACAGAGAGGGGACGTCCTTGGAGCTCAAGCTGCAACTAAAACATGCCTTATGTGTGGCACAGATTTTGTATGCATGCTGCCTGTTGTATTTCTTAGGAATGTTATACGACTAATTTCTTCTGTGTAGTCTATAGAGTGTGGTACTTACAGACCATCTTGTTATCCTAGCCATTTTTTATGCTTTTACTGTTTCTGAATAAATGTTTTAGGACTTAGAATTTTATCATCCATATTACTTTTGACAAGACTAGCCTTTTTTTGTAAACACACATTATCTGCTAGCCTAAAATGTTTTGTTGCACTGGAACTTTCTGTTAACCTCGTTCTTTCTAGTGGTCCTTTCTATACCTTCAGCTGTTGTGGTTTGTGATGCTTTCCCATTTTGTAAGCATTTAACATGTTTAGAGGCATACAGATGATCACTTTATAGTATGCTGCCCCCCTGAGTGAGCTGTGTGGCTGGTAATCTATATCAAAAGGGGATGTTTGTCCATATATTGGCAAGCTGACTTATTGAATGGCAAGTGATCAAACCCAGTTGGTTGATCACTAGCAAATCGAAAACCACACAAAAAAAAACAAAACTTTTTTTTTTGCACTCCCTGCTAGTTTTATATACCAACTACAGTGAGGAAAGGCACATTCTGTGATTCCCACTGTACTGTGATCTCGCTCAGAAAAAAGCTGGTATCTGCAATAATCTGTTTTTTTTCTTTTGGCTCTACTGGATTTTTTTTTTCTGGTAAACAAATAAAATATTGACCACTTGTTAGCAAACCATCAAAATGATATACATTGCGTAAGTATTGACTTTAAATTTTCAAGGTGAAAAGGGCAAATAAAAATCGGTGTCATTTATATAGCAAGCATGCCTTCCTTCTTCACTCCTTTCCTCACCATTTAGGATGTTATATTGCCTTTTGTACCTGCAGGTCATCTCCAGATTTTTTAAATTTTTTTCTAGTCTTGTAGGAAGACAGACCTGAGGAGCTGGGCGACCACTTTATTCTTTTACATTATAGCCAATGTTTTGCACTGTTATCACCACTTCTTTGATGCAGCTATCACAATGTCGTAATTTGAGGAAGCTTTCACCAGAGCAGCAATCCTGTGATGGATGATTTCTTTAGAAGTTGTCCTGTAATCACTGAAAAAATATAAGGTATCCCACATAGAGCTGCTTAATGATAGTTCGGTAATAATAACTAATTAATTTTTTGAACTCCCTTAGCTGATCACTTAATTATCCATTTTTATGATATTCCAGATTTTGTAAAACAGAGTAGATTGGACATCTGTGGGTATACTTCTCAGACATTTATGGATGAATGTATTCTTTGAAATTATCTCTACAAAGTGGGGGCAGCACATTGTATATGGGCATAGAGCTATAGAAATGTAACTTTCAGATAACCTTTGCAGCAAAATTAGATTTAAGTTGTAAAATAACTTTGACAAGGCTGAAAATATAGCCTCAGAAACTGCAAGCTTAGAATTCCTTGTCAGGATGGCTGCACTCTGACCAACAGATCGATTAGAGCTCTCCTATTATAAAAACAGAAACTGTGGTAAGCAACTAGCAAGACACAGTTGTTCGGATACAGTTCAGTTACTGATTAGTCATTGCACTGCCTGGATGTCAGTAACCAAGAAAACTGGAGGAAGTAAGCGAAAGTGAACTAGATAAAGAAAAGAAAAATCTCTGGTGGGTAAGAGCCTTGCAGAAGTTCATCAAAAAACAAGTTAGGTTTCATCAGGAAGATGGCATCCAGTAATTTAGAGGAAAAAATAAATCAGATGCATACAGAGGTGTTTACAATAAGTAAGATACTATCAAAATATGTGCTGTCAAATGACAAAAGGCTGAATAGAATAAGCTTTAAGTAGCTATTAAAAATCAGAGGGTGACACGAAGGGAAAGACGGGCTAAATATGAGGCTTCTCAAGAAAAACTGTTTCAATATATAGAACAGGGGTGTCCGACCTTTTCAGTTGCAAGGGCCGCATTGAGTCAACAGAAATGGTCTGGGGGCAAACGGCAAGTGAGGACCCCAAAAAAAAAAAAAGGTCTCACATTAACCGAAGAGCAAAAAAAAAAAACAAAAAAAACAACCCAGGTTTATGCGGACTACTGTGGCTGTATTGTAGGTAAATTTGAACAATAAGTAAATTAAAAAATGCATAATATTTGCCCTACAATTCAATATCTCATTCTAATGATGTTCTAAAGCAGCCTGCATCCGTGCATTCACTAAGCCTGGAACATGTCTTACAATGCAGCAATGTAAAGGAAATTATTTTATAAACAGCAGCAGACATCCGTCTGATACGCATCTATACTCCCCTGCCCAGCGACATACTTATACATGCATACAACTTGCATGTTACATCAAAAACAGTGCTGGTAGTGTCATCTATAACTTCAAGTAAAGAAAA
Organism: Protopterus annectens; assembly: GCF_019279795.1. Classification (NCBI taxonomy): domain Eukaryota; kingdom Metazoa; phylum Chordata; order Ceratodontiformes; family Protopteridae; genus Protopterus; species Protopterus annectens. The sequence goes on along the minus strand of NC_056725.1, from coordinate 593,100,226 downwards.
CAAAAAATCCCTTGTCATCTTCCTCCAACTACAAGAGCGATTTACTGTAAATATCTTCTCATCTGCTGTCACTTCATATGTAACACACACATTAATTACAAAAAAAAAAGGAAGAAAGATCCTGGGGTGTGGTTAGCTCTCCAAGGTCAAATAGTCATATGCAGGCAGCCACCCAGTTCAGACTATCACTCTTTGAACAGTGGAATGCTTCAATTTTCCATAATAATAACAATAATAAACAACCTTTATACTCCCCCATGGGATTTTCTCACTGCCAACGAAACTCAGACCCCTTCAAAGCATCACTGAGGTAAATCCAACCGCTAGTGTAAATAATCATCAAGACTGACACAGGTGAGTAGCCAAGCAATCAGTGTCAGTCCGTGAAATAAAATAATAAAAAGGAAATGTGCAAGTGTAGTTTTAATAATTATGTCACAACATCTACCCTTTCACAGACTCCTGTAAATTGAACCATATCCGGTATCATAGATTATATTATGATACTTAGGGAAACCTACCCCAACACTCTTGCAGACACACACACACACACACACACACGCAGACACACACACACACACACACACACTCCAAAAAACAAATACAGAATGGAACATGACTGTCTGTTTTATTTTCTTTCTATTGTTGGTAGCTCAGAGTACAAGATGGATGACATTAAACTGATTCACTGCCTGAGGTACATACAAGTGACAGTCTCTCCTGTACTGCAGTGATGCTTGGGGGGGTTGATACTGCCAGTTTAGGTCTTCCTGATCACTAGCATCCATACATGGTATACAGTGCTTGTCTTGCTCTGTGGTCTGGCCAGTCTCTGCATGATCCAGTGCTGTGTTGGCCGGGGGGGATGCGTTCTAACAAATGTGCTCTATCCTCCTGGACAGCTAACAAGAACCACTACACCCAAGTTCTCTATGCGACTGTGCACAATGACTATGGATATGGTGACCTAACAAGAAAGACACAAAGCAAAGCTCAGTAATTTAACTGCCACAAGGTTTGAAGTGGAAAGAAGGCAATGAAAGGTGGGGGGGGGCATTTGCTATGGTAGTTAGATGTTACACCAGTGTGATTGATGCTTCAAATATTAACTTTCAAAGGTTAACAATGAGTGATTTTTGTCTAATTTCAGAATTTAGTCCAGTACACCAGATCTAAGACAAGCCCAAGGGGAGGATGTTAATGACAAAATCTCAGAACATCTACTTTAATGCTTTAATTCAGCACATGGTTCCCCAGTAAACTTGAGCCATTTGACTGTGGGAGGTACAGTTGAACTTTAAAAGTTTCAGCTCATGTTTCCTGGGCTAAATTGCATAGTGTTTACATAGCCCTAATAATGATGTCACGGTTACGGTCATGAAATTAAACTTTGGTGTCATACTTAATAAGTATTAATTAAATAAAGTAATAAGTAGTTAAAATAAAACACCATATACAAACGCTGACCCCTAATGGCACCAGTTCCACAGTAACAGGTAATGCAGTAGAGCTGTTGTAGTAATCCAAAAATCAGATCCAACTTGATAAAAAAGCTTTAATTGATCAACACAAGTAAGCGCTTTCACCCGAAGGCTTCATCAGACTTTTACAGAGCACAAACAATTCCTTGTAATTTAAATATCCCTCCATATAACATCATTGGTCAGAATGCTAATAATCAAGGTATGTGTTCTCAAAGCACTAGCACAGGTGAGACACAAAACATCTAAACTTCCTAAAATAAAACACAGTATGTTAAAAACATAACGACAAGAATAATACATAAATACAAGGAGTAAATAGTGATAAAATATGAAATATTCTCTAAAAACCTCAGTAGATGATTAAATATTGTCATATATAGCCAGAAAGCACTAGGAAATAGTTATATAAAAAATATTTATATATATTCTAAGTTAACTGTTGTAAAATACTTCATTCAGCTAAATGTTATAGCAAATGGCCACTCATAATGTGTTATAATATGAATGTAAGCATATAGTTTATTACTGTTTGGGTCTAAAGGGTCTCCTACTCTTCAAAAATGGTTTTATGTGTACCTTATCATTCAACCCTGGTGGTGCATCAGCCCTCCATCTAATAATCCATCTAGTTTCACATTCCAGGGTCCGATTAACCAAATCACCACCCCTAAGGTCACATTCCAATTTTTGTACAACACTGAACTTAAATGTATGATTGGAACCTAATTCTTTATAGTGTTTGGCCAGAGCGTTAAAACCTGAACCTATCCTAATATGATAGGCATGTTCCCTTATATTAGGATAGGTTCAGGTTTTAACGCTCTGACCAAACACTATAAAGAATTAGGTTCCAATCATACATTTAAGTTCAGTGTTGTACAAAAATTGGAATGTGACCTTAGTGTTTAATCGGACCCTGGAATGTGAAACTAGATGGATTATTAGATGGAGGGCTGATGCACCACCAGGGTTGAATGATAAGGTACACACAAAACCATTTTTGAAGAGTAGGAGAGCCTTTAGACCCAAACAGTAATAAACTATATGCTTACATTCATATTATAACACATTATGAGTGGCCATTTGCTATAACATTTAGCTGAATGAAGTATTTTACAACAGTTAACTTAGAATATATATAAATATTTTTTATATAAATATTTCATAGTGCTTTCTGGCTATATATGACAATATTTAATCATCTACTAAGGTTTTTAGAGAATATTTCATATTTTATCACTATTTATTCCTTGCATTTATGTATTATTCTTGTTGTTATGTTTTTAACATACTGTGTTTTATTTTAGGAAGTTTAGATGTTTTGTGTCTCACCTGTGCTAGTGCTTTAAGAACACATACCTTGATTATTAGCATTCTGACCAATGATGTTATATGGAGGGATATTTAAATTACAAGGAATTGTTTGTGCTCTGTAAAAGTCTGATGAAGCCTTCGGGTGAAAGCGCTTACTTGTGTTGATCAATTAAAGCTTTTTTATCAAGTTGGATCTGATTTTTGGATTACTACAACAGCTCTACTGCATTACCTGTTACTGTGGAACTGGTGCCATTAGGGGTCAGCGTTTGTATATGGTGTTTTATTTTATCTACTTTGTTTTCACGCTGATTCCGAGCTCTGTCAGCTTGCTGTGCACCCTTGTGTTGCTAAAGTAATAAGTAGTGACAGATTTAGATATTTCTAAAAGGCATCATGCTTGATAGTACTCTTGTGTGGCTCGGGGGGGGGGGGTAGATTCCACATCTCTGAGGAGCGTCTCTTTTTGATTCTTAAAGTAGGGCTGACAGACCTGTGCACAACCATGCTTGTCAGATTATGCCAAAAGATTTAAATTAAACCTAGCATGAACATGTGGTATACTTCTATAACATTAAATAAATACTTGGAAATTAAGTGTGTAAAAATTTGAAGATAAACTAAATCTGCCAGTTTTTCAAAGCTTTGTATACATTACGAGAGACCAAGACAAGAGAATCATGAAATGTACATGTCAAGCACTAGAGTCGGTGATGGAGTCCCATCTCCAACAATCTTCTTCTCTAGGGCAGATCTATTTTAGCAGCAGTCTGTGCATTGGTTCTCTGTTCATGTGACACTTCTACCATCTCTGACCACTGCTGCCTACAGGCACAATATTAGTTCTCTTAGTCTGTCCCTTAATATGTCTACCAATATAGTCACTGTCTGAGTCTTATTTTGTTACCCCATGTACACTGTTCAGCTACTTTCAGGCTGCTGACAATCAGTGATATCATACTCCTTTCACCCCTGTTCCTCTCTACTATCTTCCTGTCCACCTGTAGAAGTACTCTGAAAGGAGTGTTAATGTTTACCTTTTGCTTTCAGTTCTTGCTCACCCTGATTAGCACTCAGCCTCCCAAATGTCCACCTTGTGGGAATTTTTAGGTTGTCAGCTAATATCACAAATACCTTTTTTATTTGGTTGGCTAATACAGCTGTATGCATATTATAAACTACTCTGGAATGGAACTTGGAAAATTTCTCAGTGGTTATTCCTCCCATCACTGAATGAGTTAAACGCCTTCCTTCCTTCCTTTCTTTTTTTATTTCCTTGTGACTAGACATATTCCAAACAAGTTAAAAAGATCTTATTAAAATTACTTACCTTACCTTTTGCTATGCAATGTAGTGTAACTGTAGTCAGTGAAATAAAATAAATCCTCTCTCCACGATCTCGCTCCTTCCTTCAGCTTTACCAGAACTATAAAAAATGACCGAACGGTGTTTTCGCGCATGCGCATACCAGCGGAACGACGCTGGTATGAAAAAACGTGAAAAAACGGATGTTGGCGCATGCGCAGAACAGCAACAGTACGCAAACGTGTAAACACACGGAAAAAAAGTTAAATTAAAATTAAATTTAAATTTAAAGGTCGCGGGCCGCATGGAAGAGCTCTGAGGGCCGCATGCGGCCCGCGGGCCACGGGTTGGACACTCCTGATATAGAACTATAGCAGAGCAGGCAGAGAAAATCTGAGATTTACTGTTGTACCAGAGAAACAGAGGAACAGATTGTATTCATTTTGTGAAAGTACAAATAAGCAACTGGACTGGTATTCCAAAGCAACATTTGTTAACTGAAAACACAATGTTCCAAATAGGGCAGTGTGAAAGAAGTGCAGATCTCTAGTAGTAAAGATGCAGTCATATTGGCAAAAGAGATTGCTCCTGAGAGAATTGTTGCAGAAGGCTAAATTAGCATCAGTTGGGGACACCAGAATGTTCCTGTTTTACACCAGGCAAGAGTGTTTATCCCTGTAGTCAGAGAATGTCAAGAGGCAGATGTGAGACTCAAGTTGCTACGTGTCCACCTGTCTTCAGAATATTTTTTTTTTCTATTCCAGGATGGAGTACAGGCTGTAATACACCTTTTCAGTATGATTAAATCTACCGATCTGAAGTAGTTGACTTCATTTTGTCTTCAACTTTGGCCGCATCACTACCATCTGATCTGAGCTCTGTCTCCTTCCTTCCCTCAGATCTCATTTGCCGTTGAAAAGCTACGCATTGTGGTTGCTGAGCTCCAGGCTTTTTGGGTAAGTTTACTACCTTTTCCCTTTCAGGTGTGAAAGTAGGTCTTCCCTTTTCTTAACTTTAACCACCCTCTACCCGCGTTTTCTGTGGGTTTTGTTCTCAGTTTAAAAAAAAAAAAAAGGTGTAGTAGTAGTAGTTCCCCCTTGGCCTTCCCGCTCTCTCTCCTCTTTGAGAGAGAGAGAGTGTGTGTGTGTGTGTGTGTGTGTGTGTGTGTGTGTGTGTGTGTGTGTGTGTGTGTGTGTGTGTGTGTGTGTGTGTGTGTGTGTGTGTGTGTCTGTGGAGTTTTGCGGTGTCCTAAAATGGCTGAGACCCCCCCAAGCCAGTCTTTAGGAAGTGCACGGAGTGTGGCCATAAGCTCTCCCCAACTGATGGCCACACTCTGTGCATAGTGTGTTTGGACGTGGCCCACTTACTTACCTCCTGCCCTATCTGCACGTACTTCAACCTGCAGGCCCTGAAGGACAGGAGGGCTAAATTGATCTTGAAGGCCTTGCTCCCTTTATCGGGGATAGCGGTCCCCGTAACTTCTGCTTTGGCAGCTTCATCCACTGCCGCTTCTTCTTCTGCTTCTCCCCAGGCCCCTGGGACTCAAACTCCCACCTCAAGGTCTGGGGAGGGAGACAAACACAGGACAGCCAAACTTAGAAAACAGTCTTCGGACCGCTCGGATCTGGCAGGGCCTCCAGCTAAAGCCAAGACCCCTCCTAGGCCTAGTACTCCTTGGCTCTGCTCACCCAGGTTCTCCTCGGAGCTGGGGACTTCTAGGCCACCCTCAAGGGCTTCCCCTCATCAGCACTCCCAGCCGGTGTCAGTAGCTTTTTCTTCTTCCTGGTCAGCCCGTAGTCTTAGTGAGGCTGAGATAGACAGGATGATTTGGAAGTTCGACACCTAGATCCAGATGGGAATCTTGCCAGCCCTCTCTCCCTCCAGAGCAGGGAGCTCGCAGACTTTCTTCACCCCTATAGCTCCTTCTCCAATCAGTCCATCCGTTTTGGAGTCTTTGGATCCAAGGATCCTTGGGGTCTGAGGGTCAGTGCTGACGGTACCCTGTACCTCATCTACCGCCTGGGTGTCCCCTCCCACATACCTGTTTGCGAACCTGATAACATCTTGGGCATGGAAGGAACCGAACACCATGGAGCCTATTCCCAAGCGTCCAAATAAAATTCTCAGTCCCCCACCAGACAGGGCTAGCTGGAGTAAGAGGTCACCAGTAGACACTATGATGGTGGTAGCTGCCACTAAGAAAGAGCTTGCACAGGAGAGCTCTATGGTCCATCCTCCTGACCGGGGGTAAAGGAGTATTGACCGTTTGGGGAAAGTGGGTGTATGCTTCAGCAACCTTTACCATATGGGCACTGAACTGTATGGCACATGTCATCCGACTGCAGTGTGACCTGGTTAACAAAGTCGCTGTGTCACCCTTGGAGTTCCTGTCAGTGGAAAGTAAGAAGACATTCTCCACATGGATGGCCACTCTAAAAGCAGTAGCTAACACTGCCATATGCCACCTTTCCCATGCTATGGAGGGAGCCGCCAGGTCAGCAGGGTCCAGCATTGCCATGAGGCGTCATGCCTGGCTCCGGCTGTGTCAGGTCTTGGACCGCTTCAAGGAGTTGTTTTCTAATGCCCCCTATGATGGTTCTTCCCTGTTTGAAAGTATGTGCGTAAAACACTGGCCCAGAGTGAGGAGGACAGGAAGACTGTCTGCCATTGGGATCTGCTTCTCTGCCCCTCAAGATCCTTCTCTAGGAATCAGCAAGGTGCGAAGATGATGTGGTTCCAGAATTCTCAGTTCTCCTGCGACACTCAGGACTTATCTTCCCCCAGAGGCAGAGGGGGCTATGAAAGACGCTGGCCCAGAGGCAGGGGGGGTCCGAGAAATTTTGGGTCTTGATAACCATTCTTGGATAGGCCCGTGCAGCAGCCCTGAGGGGCTGCCCGACTGCTCGTCTCTGGAGAAGTCAGGGGTCACCTCTCGCTACACTCAACAGAGTGGGAGTCCATAACAACAGACTATTCTGTGTTGCAAATGATATCCAGAGGTTATTGCATCCCATTCATAGAACCACCTCTCCCACCAAAACACCTCCCAGACTTTCCACCAGAGCAGTAGGAAGTAACAGCACTGGAAATAGACAAGCTGCTAAGAAAACGAGTCATCCAAACCGTTCCCCCAAGACCAATCTGGATTGGGAATTGATTCCAGGTTCTTTTAAGTGCTAAAGAAGACAGGGGACCTAAGACCAATTCTGGATCTTCCCACCTAGAACCTATCTGTAGCCAAGGAAAAATTCCGGATGGTCACCCTTCAGGCCATCCTGCCCTACCTGCAGAAAAAGGACTGGATGTGCTTGATCGACCTCCAGGACGCATACTATCATAACAAAATGAACAGGCACTCCCGCAGGTTTCTCCACTTCCGGCTGGGAGCCAATCATTTTCTGTTTAGGGTCCTCCCCTTTGGTCTCACCACAGCGCCCAGGGTGTTTATCGAAGTGATGGCAGTAGTAGTGGCTCACCTGAGGCTTCAGGGAATTCAGGTCTTTCCTTACCTTCATGATTGGCTCCTTGCTGTCCCCACCAAGCGTCTGCTGTGCCAAGCCAGGGACTATTTCCTGGTGTTAGCGAGCAGTCTGGGCATTACAATAAACCTCGGCAAATCGTCACTGACTCCAGTCCAGACCCTAGACTTCATAGGAGCTCAGTTGGACACCTTACAAATGGAGGTTTACCTCACCCCAGAGAGGGTACACATTTTAAGACTTCATGTTTCTTACATTGTACAGGCTCATCCTCCTTCAGCGGAAATAGTTCTGCATGCTTTGGGTTCCATGGCAGCCACAATCAATCTTCTACCCTCTGCATGACTTCGTATGCGAGTTCTCTAGTGGATGCTAGCAGTGCAGTGGTCTCTACTAGATCTGCCTTTGTCCCATCCAGTTCAGATTTCCCGGGCTTGCAGAGAGTCTCTTCTCTGGTGGATTCTCTCCCTGGACCTGGTCAAAGGACGGCCCTTTGTTCCGTCCTTTCCCATAACCACAGTGACCACGGACGCTTCCCGGCTAGGGTGGAGAGGGCATTGCTCGGGAAGAACTGTCCAAGGCACGTGGTCCCGTTCCGAGACCAATTTGCATATCACCGTCCTGGAGATGAGGGCAGTTCTTCTAGCGTTGCAAGCCCTTCGTGCCCATCTTCCTCTAGGGATTATTGCTGTTTAGTCAGACAACATGTCAGTAGTCTGGTATATCAACAAACAGGGTGGAACCAGATCTTACCCCCTTTGTTGCAAAGTAATGAGAGCGTGGGAATGGGCGATTTTCACCAACCGCTTTCTGGTGGAAACGCACATTCTGGGAAAGTCCAACATTCTGGCGGACAGGCTCAGCAGGACTATTCTGATGCCTTACGATTGGTTTCTGAATTCTTCAGTAGTGGAACAGTTCTTCTTCAAGTGGGGTCGGCCTTGCTGCATTCTGTTTGCATCTCCTTCCAACGCGAAAAGCAGCAAGTTCTTTGCTCTGAACCCCCCTCAGGGGAAGCCCCCAGAGAGACACAGGTTCATGCTTGGCCTCTCGTCTTCTTTATGCTTATCCCCCAATACCTCTCATTCTGAAGTTTTTTCAGAAAGCTTGCAAGTTGGGGAGCACAGTAATCCTTATTGTCCCATCCTGGCCTCGCCATGTCTGGTTCCCCTAGCTCTGGTCTCGCCTGACAGTTTTGCCAGGGACCCTGGATCTGGTTCCAGATCATACTTTGCACTCCTCTGTGATTCATCACCCAGACCTGGACATTCTAAAACTCACTGCTTGGCTGCTGCACTTCCATTAATAATTAGGACTCCCGGGTTATCCTCTCTGGTTAAAACCATTTTGGTGGTGGCTCACAAGTCTTCTACCAGAAAAATTTATCGTAACAAGTGACAATGGGTCTCGATATGGGCCTCTCAATGGGACCTAGATCTGTTTATGGCTCTGGTTTCGGCTGTTCTGGAATTTCTAGTGGGTATCTTTCATGAAGGTGCTAGCTCTTCTTCCATTAAGGTCCAACTGGCTGCCATCTCTAACTTCCATGTGGGGGAAAACATGGCTTCCCTAGCTTGTTTCAGATTTTGTAAAATATTCCTTTAAGGTACCTTTCTTTTAAGACCCCCGGTAAAAGATTCTGCACCTCCATGGGACCTCATCTTTGTACTTCAGGCTCTAGTCTCCCCAACCTTTGAGCCTACGGCATCAGTAGATTTACAATTCCTGTCATGGAAAACTGCCTTTTTGGTGGCTTTTACTTCTGCTAGGAGTGGATCAGAACTTCAAGCATTGTCCGGTAAAGTTCCTTACATGGTTTTTCATAAGGACAGGGTTTCTCTGCGCTGCGCACTAATCTTTCCTTACTTCCTGAGGTGGCGTCAAAACTGTATCATCAGTCAAACTGTAAATCTTCCTGTTTTCTTTCCAGATTTCCAAAATTGGGGTGAATACAAGTTGCACTTGTTGGATGTACATAGGCAACTGAGGTTTTATTTACACAGAACAAAGTCTTTTCACAAATCTGACCAGTTTGTCTCCTATTCGAAACCTTTTCTGGGAAGCCAGTTTCAAAAGTGACCATTGCTCACTGGAGTTCCCAATGTATCATTTGAGCATATTCTGATAGGGGCATTTCTCCTCCGGGTCAGGTGAAAGCCCACTTCACGAGGTCTATGGCCACCTCAGTGGCTTTTAGGTGTAGGGTGTCACTGGATGACATTTGTTCGGCAGCTGCTTGGTCCTCATCTCACACCTTCATATCTCATTACAAATTGGACATTGTATCCAGGAGTAGGGCATCCTTTGGCTCCATGGTGCTCCAGAATATCCTTCCATGAGGGCCATCCAGGTGTTGGTAGCTGGGCACTCTGTCCCACAAGTTGAAGACCAAATGAAGTCAACTACTTCAGGTAAAGAAGTTATGTACTCACCATAACATTCCATCTGAGTAGTTGTACTTCATTTGTCTTCAGCCATCCCCCCTCCTTCCCCCCTGACTTTGTCACTGTTGTTCTAACCTTGTATATGGGAGAGGAGCACTGTAGTGGCTCATTGGTTATGCCTGGCTTAGTTTTTGGGAGTCATCAGTGGTAAGGTCTTATTGGGTCAGGCTTATTTTTTCTTGAGCAGCAAACTTGATCTGAGGGAAGGAAGGAGACAGAGGAGCATTATGGGTAAGGGGCGGAGCTTGAAGTTTTCATCAGATGCTAGTGATGCGGCCATCTCAGAGCCGATTCGGATCCGAATACCCATAGGTTGAAGACAAATGAAGTACAATTACTCAGATGGAACATTATGGTGAGTAAAGTGCCTTTGTTGAAGGTTGTGCGTCAGAGCTGGTAACTCGGCACGTAAAAATCCACTACCAAACGTTAGCAGACTGGAGTTTCACTGTGGCGACCCCTAACCAGGATAAGCCGAAAGACACAAACATAACATCTTTTTAAAATTAAATAACAAGAGAAAAGACTACCAACAACAACGCGATTTCAAGTCCACGAATAAAAATCAAATCAAGTAATTCCAAAACATAGTGGGACTCAAAAATGGCCAAGGATTCCAGTATAATTCACGTTTATTAAGTAAAGATCACATAAGTGCTTTCACAGTTACCTGCATCATCAGATGTGATATAACACCTAATTAACTCTATTTAAAAGCTAAAATCAATTAGAACCATCTGAATCACATAATTAACAGCTTTAAATGTACCATACATTTAAATATCAGAAAACTATCAGAAAACATAAAAACATTAAATTACACTTAGTTAAAAACCCATTATATTTAAAACATAACATCAAATGTTTTCCAGTCACCTAAACAGTGGCCTGGCTTTCAACATAGGTTGAATGTGAACCTTGTCATTAAGTCCATGTTCGTAATCACCCTTTAGCTTAATAATCCACTTGGCCTCAAGTTGTTCTGTGAGGTTTTTAATATCCCCACCTCTAATACTTTCTATAATTCTACCTTTAGCCATGAATTTAAAACTATGTTCAGTATTATAGTCTCCTTAATATGTCTAGCCAAGACATTGAAACTACTCAGTTTACTAATGTGGTAAAGATGTTCTTTAATTCTGTCTTTTAAACACCTATCAACATAACATTTTTGGCATAACGCACAGTGTGCTAAATAAACAACATGTGCTGTATCACAGGTAGCAAAAACACTAAATATATATCTGCTGTGATGATCTGGGTGTAAAGAACTTCCTGCAGTATCAGTATACTTGCAGACTATACATTTCCCACATGGTTTAGTAAAGCAAGGGCTAGCCTTAGCTTTAATGTCCTTTGAGTATTATAACTGCCTCTTCAGGGACTTCATATTTTTAAGAAAAAACTTAGGTTGAGTATCAATCAATTTTCCAATCTCAAAATCAGTAGTTAACAAAGGCCAACATTTCCTAATAACTTGTGTATAATAACTAAATTGAATAATACAAAGGTACCTTCAACTTCTTAACTAGCTTAAACATCCCTTTTTCACTGCTGCTACTATGGGCTTCTGAAAAATAAAGGCTTAGCATTACTACCTCTTAATCTAATAACTTTATCTGTATCCTTAATAACTTCATGCTCATTGTAGCCCCTTTCTGCAAAAAGTTCAGGTAGACTCGTGGTATGACTGTTAAAATCTTCTTCTACATTCAATCTAGAGGCTGTAAAGGCCTGATTTTTCACTACATTTTTAAATATGTAAGATGGGTGCATACTGTCACGAAACAACAAATGGTTGCAGTGACATGGTTTCTTAAACAACTTAGTCCTAATTTTACCCTGACCATTAATAACAATATTGTCATTCAGGAAATGTATACTTTTTTTTACAGAGAAGACTAAAGAAAACATAAAAATGAAGTACTAGAACTAATATACATATACTCCTCAAAAACTTGAAGCTCATGCAGGGTTCCATCCCACAGAAAGAATATATCGTCCACAAATTTGCAATAAAAATAATGAATTTACTAAACAGACCATGTATAATATACTCATGTTCCCAAATGCCCATATCTATGCCATTGTTTTGCCAATAAAAAAACTTTATCAAAAACAAAAACATTATTGTCCAAAATAATTATCAGAAGAGTGCTATATAAATCAATTTGATCATTAGTAAAGCGATCCTGTTGGTTCAAAAACTGTCTAACACTCAAAATACCAACATCATTCGGAATGACGGTAAAGAGGGACATAACATCAAGAGTGACCAAAAATGCAGTGCCATCAATAACCAAACCTTGAGTAGCTGTAAATAAATCAGTCAAGAAATGCTTTGTGTCTTTTAAGATATACCTATTCATATTCAAAAGCAATCTAAGTGCTTTCTCAATATAAATAGCCATAGGCTCAGTACACCAGTTCCATCCTGCAACAATAGGGTGCATTGGAGGGTGTACAGGATCCTAGTGCAATTTAGGTAGCCCTTGAATAATAGGTGTCAATGGATTAATAACAAACAAGTAATTATATAAAGACCTGTCTCTTTTATTGCTCTATAACATCCTCTTTAATATATAACCTATGTTGTTGACCATATAATCAACTCTTTTGTTGTTGACTGTCACGTAAAAGTTAGTATCTGACAACACTGTAAACATTTCATTATTATACCATTCTTTATCAAGCACTGCAATTGGCCCACCCTTGTCAGCCGGTCTTATTACAATATCATGATTATTCTGCAGTTTTTTCAAGATTAAATACTCTTCTTTAATCAAATTCAAATGTTTGAAAAATACATTCCTATTATCAAACCAAGACTCAGAATTACAATGAGGCAACCAGGCCTTTGTCTGAAAAATTCAAACAGCATATATTCTTCAAACAGAAGGATTTATCCAAGTAACATGTCCAGTCTGTGTAAAATTCACAACTCACTCACAGTTCATTTATTTGAGTAACATAAAAACTGTAAGCGCTTTCGCTAGATAGCTTCCTCAGACCTTCAAGAACAAGCACACCTTTCCTTTCCTTATATACTACCTTCAAATATTTCAAAATGTGTCATTACCAATCAGAATACTTCTTACATGGTCATGTGTCTAATTTAAATATTTATACAAAAATAAAAGCAAAGGTAAAAATGCAGAAGTAAAATAATAAAAGCACAGCAACAACTTGCTCAATATAAAATGTGTAAAAGTTATACAGCACAAATATAACGCATATAACATGCAGTAATGTATACAGAAATAAAATAATAAATGCACAGCAACAGCTTGCTCAAAACACAATTCAAAAATACAATTCAAGAACACAATTCAAGAATATAGTTCAAAATATATAGAGGTTATGCAGCACAGTTATAACACGTATAACCTGCACTGATTTATAATATAGCCATAATACAACCATAGAAGTCAGAAATCAAATAATTTGAGTTTCTGACTTCACTTTTTCATCTTCCTATTCTTTAGGTAAGGTTTAATAGAGGCTCTTAAATTGAGTCATCTTCCTTTGTCTGCTCTAAAGGCTATTATCCATCATGCCTCTCTATTTTCAGTAAAATTTCTGATGTCACCTTTTCTAATACTTGGTACAATAACCTCTATAACTCTGAATTTAAATTTATGTCTCCCCCCTTCTTGCATAACATGTTTGGACAGAGCATTATGCTCACTTTTAGTATGAATATTATGAAGATGTTCCCTTATACGATCTTTAAAAACTCTTGGTTTTACCAACACAGAATGAGTGGCAACATTTGCAATCTGCTAAGTAGACCACATGAGATGTCAAGCAAGTAGCTGCTGAAGTAAATGTGAATTCTTGACCTGTATCTGGATGTACAGATTTATTACTGATATTAATATGTGAACAAAAATTACATTTACCACAGGGCTGAGTACTGTATTATTTATCTTTATGTGTTTCTGCATTTTTTCCACGACAAAGCAGTCTTTTTAAATTCTTCTTATTTCTGAGGTTTTGACAGACTCTATAGTGTTTTTCTGTTGTGGTCCATAGTGTGGTTGGGCCCTACCATCCCTAAGACTAGTGACACAACTTAAATTTTCTTAATTTCGTTGGTGTGATAGCCCCTCTTTGTCATCTTCTTTTCTAAGCCAACAATTTCATTCTTGAAGCCTTCTTCTGTGGGGTTCGGCCTTGAGGCTCTCATCCCTTGTCCTTTTATTAAGTTTCTAAAGACATAGTTTGGTTGCATACTTTGTCTAGATAATAAAGATTCCTATGACAAGGGTTTCTTAATACCCCTGTGTTTATAGAACCATTATGTAGTCTATATATAGATCAAAGTATTCCACTCTTTTACTAGATGAGGCCATGGTAAATCTTAGACATTCAGTTAAGGTGTTAATCTGATTCTTAAAAATGAGTAACTGTGCCTGAGTTCCTGTCCAAATTAGGAAGAGGTCGTCCACGAAAAATTTACCTCAGTAAATAAACAATTGAAAATTCCTTTGTTTTATACGTGTGATAACAAAGAGCTGAGGGAAGTGTTTATGAAGAATTGGTCCATACTTACAGTGGACTCTGATATAAATAGTCTGCTATAAATAGTCTGCTAGGCACAAAACCCAGTTTATTGTATAAAAATAAGAATTTAAAAAGACTGCTTTGTCATGGAAAAAATGCAGAAACACATAAAGAATACAGTACTCAGCCCTGTGGTAAATGTAATTTTTGTTCATATATTAATACCAGTAATAAATTTGTACATCCAGATACAGGTCAAGAATTCACGTTTAGTTCAGCAGCTACTTGCTTGACATCTCATGTGGTCTACTTAGCAGATTGCGAATGTTGCCATTCATTCTATGTTGGTAAAACCAACAGAGTTTTTAAAGATCATATAAGGGAACATCTTTATAATATTCATACTAAAAGTGAGCATAATGCTCTGTCCAAACATGTTATGCAAGAAGAGGAGACACATAAATTTAAATTCAGAGTTATAGAGGTTATTGTACCAAGTATTAGAGAAGGTGACATCAGAAATTTTACTGAAAACAGAGAGGCACGATGGATAATGGCCTATAGAGCAGACAAGGGAAGAGGACTCGATGAAAGAGGCTCTATTAAACCTTACCTAAAGGATAGGAAGATGAAAAAGTGAAGTTAGAAACTCAAATTATTTGATTTCTGACTTCTATGGTTGTATTATGGCTATACCATAAATCAGTGCAGGTTATATGTGTTATAACTGTGCTGCATAACCCCTATATATTTTGAACTATATTCTTGAATTGTATTTTTGAATTGTGTTTTGAGCAAGCTGTTGCTGTGCATTTATTATTTTACTTCTGTATAAATTAGTGCATGTTATATGCGTTATATTTGTGCTGTATAACTTTTATACATTTTATATTGAGCAAGTTATTGCTGTGCTTTTATTATTTTACTTCTGAATTTTTACCTTTGCTTTTATTTTTGCATTTTTGTATAAATATTTAAATTAGACACATGACCATGTAAGAAGTGTTCTGATTGGTAATGACACATTTTGAAATATTTGAAGGTAGTATATAAGGAAAGGAAAGGTGTGTTTGTTCTTGAAGGTCTGAGGAAGCTATCTAGCGAAAGCGCTTACCGTTTTTATGTTACTCATATAAATGACCTGTGAGTTGTGAATTTTACACAGACTGGACTTGTTACTTGGATAAATCCTTCTATTTGAAGAATATATGCTGTTTGAATTTTTCAGACAAAGGCCTGGTTGCCTCGTTGTAATTCTGAGACTTGGTTTGATTTTCTTGCTGAATTTTATCAACGAGGCATTTACCCTGTGGAGTATAGTCCATTTTGTTGTTTGCTACATTCCTATTATCATTCAACTTGTAAAGCTCAACTGTACACAACTTTTCAAAAGCCATAACTACTGGATGCAATACAGGTACAACTGTACTAGATTTTCTAAAAAAGGAGCATTCATTGTAATCAGCAGAAGTGTCTTTATAATCGAGTTTTAACATCAAATTTGTAGTGAAAGTCTTAATTCCTAGAATTACCTTTGTGAACTCAGACTTCTAAGTGGGGATGAACGAAATGTGTTCAGCTTGCGTTAATGTATATGAAGTTAAGTTCCATATTAATGCACCTTTCCTACTCTGAGCATTTTCTTTATGCTCGGTGTTCCTGCAAGATCTCCCTCTGACTTCCTGTTCACCTTCAAGTGGCTCCTGGAGGGATGTTTCTTGTTCGAAAATTCTTGATAGGAAGAGGGAATGTTAAATCCCCTTGTAAAAAAGGAGGAAGAGGAAGCGTGACATATTTGGGAATGTTGTTGTCATTCTCTTTTTCTTTTGCTTTTTCAGTTATGGTGCATGATTTATGCACCTGTGCTTCAACAGTAAACAGCTTATTTCTGACTCGTACGACCTGCCCCTGCTGTAACATTACTGGCTCTACTAGGAGCTGCACTGTTGAAGGAAAGCACATTATTGGCAGCTGAAGTAGCAGTTATCATAGCAACCTGTGACTCATCTAGCTCTTAAGTTCTGACTAGCGAAAGGCAGCGTTCTCGGCCATGTAAAAACATTTCCATTATTAAAGTTTGTTCAATCTCTAGATAGTTTCTTTAATTTAGTTTTAATCAGTCTCCTCTCAAACAATGAGACTGCATCAGTGAGATCACAGATATATTTATCTAAAATCTCTGCTGGAAAATGTTCCTTTAAGTCATTGTACTGCTGCATCACATTACTCTGTGAGAAATTTAATAACAGCTGCATATACTTAGAGCTACAGTCCAGGTTAACCCTTTGCCATTCAGTTAACAAATCAGGATAATAATTGTCTTGTGTAGGCATTTTCAAGACACGGAATCCTCTGAGCACTATACCTTCATAGATACAAATTTCCAAATGAAAGCACTGTAACTGATGTCTTTTGAACTTAAAAAGTTAATTCTCTAACGAGTGAATTTTGGATTTCAAAGACACAATAGCAACAGGAGTGTTTTCATTCATATTGGAGGTTAGTGTAGAGTCTATAAGAGGGGTTACCTGAGCTCTGTAAATACAGCATGAGCAGTTATGCTACCCAAAGGGCATTAAAGCCAAGGCTAGTCCTTGCTTTACTAAACCATGTAGGAAATGTACAGTCACACGTATATTGATACTACATGAAGTTTTTACACCTGGATCATCACAGGAGATATATATTTAATGTTTTTGCTACCTGTGATACAGCACATGTTTATTTAGCACACTGTTAGTTATGCCAAAAATTTTATGTTGGCATAACAGATAGGTGTTTAAAAGACAGAGTTAAGGAACATCTTCACCACATTAGTAAACGGAGTAGTTTCAGTGCCTTGGCTAGATATGTTGAGACTAATACTGAACAGAGTTTTAAATTCATGGTTATAGGTAGAATTATAGAGAGTATTAGAGGTGGGAATATTAAAAGCTTCACAGAACAACTTGAGGCCAAGTGGATTATTAAGCTAAAGGGTGATTACGGACATGGACTTTAAGTTCACATTCAACCTATGTTGAAAGCCAGGCCCCTGTTTAGGTGACTGAAAAACATTTGATGTTATGTTTTGAATATAATGGGTTTTTAACTAAGAGTATTTTAATGTTTTTATGTTTTACAATAGTTTTCTGATATTTAAATGTATGGTACCTTTAAAGCTGTTAATTCTGTGATTCAGAGGGTTCCAATTGATTTTAGCATTTAAAAAGAGTTAATTTAGTGTTATATCACATCTGATGAAGCAGGTAACTGTGAAAGCGCTTACGTGATCTTTACTTAATAAACGAGAATTATACTGGAGTGCTTGGCCATTTTTGAGTCCTACTGTGTTTTGGAATTACCATTAAAATTGGTAAAGCTTGTGGGTGTAGTATATTGTCTATCAGGGACATTTGCCCATATATGGGGGGATAACTTTCCTTTTTTGGAAAATGTATACAATTGTTTGTGTTTCATAGATTGTTACTAAGCTAACAACCCGGGGGGGGGGGGCTTTCTAAACCTAGCCAAGTTTTCCCAAAAGAGTGGTGATGTCCTGTATCCAAATAGACATTGAAGATCAGGTATTTATAAGCTACCTCTGTCCATAAGGAACATGGGTGCAGGGCCTGGTGTAAATTTCCTATTCCCCATCTACTGGTCTAGGTTCCACTTAAAGTGGGTAATAGACAAATTCAGCTTCACATGGAAGGGAAGCCTGTTTGATAGGAGATAAACATATCTGTCCCTCCAGCATGTTCTGTTTACATCACAAACGAAATTTAAGTTCCTGCACCTTATCTTTGTGGTACTGTTTGACTTAGAAATGTGTAAGAGATTCATAAGTGCGGGACTTCCGGATGCCTTTTAAGCCAGGGATAGATCGCAGCTCAGCAATCTATAGGAGACTGATTACAAGGAAAGGGCTTTAAGGTACCCTGCGTAAAGCAGGTTTTTTTTACACCTTGTATTCTTTTGAAAGGAACCTCTTAGGTCACTCTAGTTGCTGCATATTCCGGATCAGGTACATACCAAAGTAAGCATTGTACTCTAATTGTTCTGTTAAGGGAGGAGTACAGTAGGAGAATTACCTCTTTAGACACAGATGTCATACCCTTACTTATAAGTTGCACAACATAAAAGGATTTGCTTACCACTGTGACCATGTGGTGGTTGAAGGTAAGACTACTGTTTATGTGTGTACCCTGATCTCCGACTACTGGTTCATCTCTTAGGGGCATATTGTCAACATAGTAATTAGCTAGGATGGTTAACTTCATAAAGAGTACAATTGCACATGTCTTAGCATTAAGTTTATGACCATGGCTTTGACACCATTTGATAGTCAGAGATGGACCTTCTTGAAGAATGTTAGTGTCTGCACCGGAGTTGATGATAACCCCCAGCTTGCAATCATCTGCAGACTTAGCCTTAGACCTTCAGCATTTGCTTCCATTTCAGAGAAATAGATACCAAAAAAGAAGTGGGCCAAGTACGAAGCCCTGGGCAACTCCACTAGTGACTGGCCTCTTGGTAGAGGTTGTCTGGCCTATTTGGATCTCCTGGGTCCTATCATTGAGCCAGTTCGCTGTCCAGTGGGTGATAAAAGGGTTATAACTAAATTAGTAACCTTGTCTATAATGCCTGAGTGGGTATTGTATCAAAAGCCTTGACCAGGTTGAGGTAGTCTGTGTGCACAGTCTTACCTTCATCCAGTGCTTTGGTGACCCCCTCAGAAAAGTCTATCAGATTTAATAGGTATGACCTTCCTTTAACAAAACCAGACTGTGATGGGTCCGTTATTTGCAGGTTACCTATGTCCTCATTTATCATGTCCATGATGATTCTTCCCATGGCCTTACATATAAGGCTGGTAAGACTTACAGGCCTGCAGTTGCCCGGATCAGTGGTTCGACCTCCTTTGTGCAGGGGAATGACTGTAGCCATCTTCCATTTCTTGGGCAAAAAAACAGGCTGAATTCTCCAGTTGAAAAGTAATTCAAGTGGACCTGAGCGGTTATGTTTCATGCTGTTTATTAAACATCCCACTATGTTAGTGAAGCCCACCGGTGCAGTGTTTTTGGGCTTGGAACGTGCATTGATGACCTGTATCCTAGTAATGGTTGGGGGGATTGTGATATGTGCCATTTCCTTTGGACTGTCTTGGCAGAGAGTGAGGGGGAGAAGTTTGAGGTAAACCTGTCAGCCAAATGGTTGACAGTGGCCTCCGGTGTAGTGTGGGTGATACCATTTACAACTAAGTTCTGTGCATTGTTGTGAATTTCCCCTGAAGTTATGGACATAGCTGTAGAAAGTTTTGTGGTTGTACCTTGCCTGAGAATCTATTTGTTTTTTCAGATTTAGCCTTTGAAGTATTAATTAACCCTCTTAGCTGCCTGTTTAGATTGGTCATGGGGCTTTTAGTATATATGGCTTTGTTCCTCCTGCACTTGGCCAAGATTTATTTTTTTTTTATATAACCAATTGATATTGTGATTCCACCAGGGTGGCTTGTCTTTCAAGTTTGTCTTATTCTTAATTTGAGTGGGCAAAGCTTGCTCAATACAGTTATCAGTATGGCTGTACAGAGATTTTGTAATTAGTTCAACATATGCTGTGGTGTTTACTGGGTTTGGGGATGCTTGGAATTTAACCATGGTGTTGCTTAGTACAGAGAGGTTAACCTTGAAAAGTTCCTAAAGGTTTTTGATTTCGTTGGATCCCCAGATTTAATTTTTATTTCAAGTAATACTGCCTTATGGTCAGATCTGATGAGTGAAGACATTATATCGGGTGAGGAACATGCCTCCCTCCAAGTTCATAAGTACAAGGTCAAGGATGTTTGCAGCCCTGGTAAGAGACTGGATAAACTGTTCCAGGATGTTGATCTTAATAAAGTTTAGGAATCACTGGGATTATGCATTAGAAGTAGTATAGGATTTCCAATCTATAGAAGGTTAGTTGAAATCCCGCATTAATATCATATTGGGTTGAATGATGAGGGACTCTAGTACATTGAGATAGGTAGTATGGGTTTCCTGGAACATGGAGGGGATACCTATAGGTTGCAAGGATATGATATGATACCCTCTTTGTGGTAAGTTGCACGTGTGAGTTCCAGTGGGTCATACCCTGTAACTAGTCCAGATGTGAAGTTGGTTGTATTTTACACTAAGACTCGTTTGCCTTTAGTTCCTTCCTGTGCAGTAGCTGATGTAAAGGTGTGAAAGGCATTATAACCATGCATTGCAGGAGTACACTTTGAGACTTTGAACTGTGTCTCTGTTACTTCACAGCTGTTTACACTTTCCAGGGCGAGGAAGGCTTGCAGGGAGTGGAGTTTCTTGTGAAGACTTCTAACATTGAACAGTACCACCTTCAGTTATTCCTTCATATACATGCATGAAATGTATAATCAGCAAGCTTGATCATGTTTTGCTTCATGTAGTCGAAAGAGGTGCGTCTCAGGTCATGAACACCCACATGGACTATAACAGAGTCATACTGGCACCTGTGGTTCAGTGACCTGAGTGCTTGTGCGACTTGATGGATCCTGGGTCTATGATATTTTGTTGAATACCTATTTACTGAAGCCACTCTTCACCGAATGGCACATTTTAACTAGGGCTGACCAGC
The DNA here is from genome assembly GCF_019279795.1 of Protopterus annectens. Lineage (NCBI taxonomy): Eukaryota > Metazoa > Chordata > Ceratodontiformes > Protopteridae > Protopterus > Protopterus annectens. Next base: position 593,079,076 of record NC_056725.1, on the reverse strand, counting down.
AGTTGGCCACGGTCTGGAATTTGCCCTTTTCCCCACTGTAGTGCAATCTCGGAGTTAGTATATTTAGTTAGGGGGTGCGGGAGGCACAGTCCCCCACCTTGGCAGGGTTTAAATTTTTTTTTTTTTTTGTGGTCACTCGGTCAGCTAACAGCTTGTGTGCCTAGTTAAAATCTGACATTCGATGAAGAGTGGTTTCAATAAATACGTATTCAGTTCGACAAAATGCCATAGACCTGATGGATCCTAGCCCCAGAAAGGCAAACTGTGACTTTAGTCTGTTGAGGAGGACATTGGTGTGCTTCACTGTGGAATCACCAATGACCAGGAGATTTGGCTGTGTGCTAGTTTGCCTTAATGGTACATGGAGTGAAAATGTTTATACTCTGTTTAGCATTGTGTACAGATTCAGCATATATTTATCGACCAAAGGAAAAGTTGTGGACCATAATTAACAAAGAATCAAAAGAATTTATTTTGGAGGGAAACAAGTTCAGAATTAAGTGGGATAAGTTGTTTTTCCCCACAGAAGGGACACTTTCGGATTTGAAGGAATACTTTAGGGCTACACAGTTAAGAATCACGTGCATAACACAAGCAGAATATTACAAATCAGAGTGAAAAGAAATTATGTTGAAACGAGGGGAGAAGTAGCTTTTAAAATAAGGAGAGAGTAGGATTTTAAATGCAGGCACTAAAACTGAATTGCAACAGCCATACAGAATATTATATTTGCAAAGTAGCAAATATATTTTGAGACCTAATCCAACATGAAAATAGAGAGAGGAGATTTAACCAGTAATGATGACTGTGAGTATGGGCACAGAAAATAGGCAAGAAGGAGCTGAAATTTATTGCAGAAAATTAGCAAAAGGTCCAAGCTACTAGGAGCAAATAACTAGGGAAGGAAAAAGTCATAGAGCAAGATTAGATGAAGCAGAAGTTTGGATGGCAGGTTGGAGGCTGCCTTCCTTCCCAGGGATTGATAATAAGAGTATAGGCATAGAGGAAGGGAGAGAGGAGAGTTTTATGAAAGATCAGCAAATAGGACAGAAAAATAGTACATGTTAACTGTAATAATTAATCAGTAGAGGTCAATCAAGACTGGGAAATGAAATTGGAAAGCCAGTATACCAAGTAAAGCTGAAAGGATATTTGTATGGCTGCCATTATACATCAAAATCTGGAAGGTATAGGACTCTTACATGGAAGTGTTTGCCAAGTGGACTTCAGATAATTTTTCCACAGGTAGAAAGCCATTGCTGGAGTCAAGATGAGAAAGAAGAGTATACTTGTTAATATAGTTTCGAGTTGATACATTCAGAAGTTCTCTACAGAGTACTTTGTCAGAATTGTTGGGAAAACAAATTATTCTAGCTAAGGTTCATACTAGGCTATCTGCCCAAGGGCATTTATAAGCTTAGCCCAGAGTTTTGTGGCTTTCGCCACCCCTTTAGTTTGAAGGATACTATGCCCATTATTTTGCTGTGCCTCTGTCAAGCAGTGACACTGAGGTAATCCCTGGGGTATATCTGCGATCTCCCATCCATTGGTCAAGATTTCTCTTGAACAAGGCCAGCGAGGTGCTCTGCCTCACATGTACCGGGATTTTGTTCCACAGCATAGGGAGTCTCTGGGTGATGAATCTGTCCCTCCAGCACGTCCTATTAATAACCGTGTCAAGGTTTGAGTCTCCCGCCCTTGTAGTTCTGAGGGATCTAAATTTTTTGAGGTGAAGCATGTTCATCAATTCTGGGTTGGACATGGCCTTGTATGTCAGGCACAGGTCGCCTCTGAGCAAACGGTAAGCGACTGAATAGAGCTGGAGTTCCTTCAGTCGGGCAGCATAAGACATATTTTTGAGACCCTTTATACTTTTGGTGAGGAACTTTTGGGGCCTTTCCAGTTGCTGCAGGTGTCGGGTCAGATACATTCCGAATGGGAAGTTGTTTTTGAGCTTGGATATTGATACTGAATTGTCTAGATGCAGTAGAAAAAAAAAACAATTACTAGATCAAAAACAAAACCAGCTGTAGCAGAATTATTGAATGTTGTAATTGAAATAACAAGTCAAGCCTGTATCACTTTTTTGTATACTTCCAGTTAACTATCGCTCCTTATGGTGTCCACAACTTCCTTGGGACTGACTTTTAACTAAGTGACTTGCCAACTTACAATAAGCAGGATTAGAAAGAGCAAGGATTTATTAAAAAATAACACTTAGATTGTTAATGTAGAGCAGCCTTGATTATCTTATGCTTTTTAAGTTTATTTTTAAAAAAATGCTCTGGAATGCAAGGATGTGTTTAGGCTGTAAGAGGTGCAATATTCCTTAGCACCCACATGAGTGTTAATGAGATAAAAGAAATTAAATCTGTGAAAAAAATATGTATGGGGTTATGTTTAGGAGGAGTTATACTTAAGGAAGGACTTAAGGAATCTATATAATGTTAAACTGAATAATTAAGGCAGAAGTCATATTCGTATAAAGCATGAAAATATATTTGTAATATTTTTCCTCTTTTATAATTGAATGTGTACTTGTGTCACTGTATAATGTGTGGTGTTAAAGATGTTTAAAAACTGCAAGCTTAGAAAATAAGAACAGCAGCATTGTGTTGAACTTATTTGTATACCGCTTGAAAATAACTTTTGGTAATCACTAGGGTGCACTTACAGAATTTCTTCTGCATTCAGCATTCTTACTTATTCTTTTTATGGTCCTCTTTTCTGTAATCCAGTTAGTGAAATAACAAGATCTGAGATAGGAAGGTCCATCCTCAACAACCTGTAGGACTGCAGCTGCAGTCTTGCAGTCAGCTTGTTTTCTAATACTTTCCCATGCTATTGCTCCTTCCCTTGTAGCCATAATGGTTTGTATTGTAGCTTCCTATGTCTCTTTTGCTGCTTATCATGCCCACATTTGACATAAACTGCCACAAACTATATATCTGAAGTAGGATATTCATTTGTCTGCAACCTTTCCAGCTATGGATCCAAGCTCTCAGCTCCTCCCTCACCCATAATGCCCTGCTCTACCCTCATGACCTCAGATCTTGTTTCTGGATGTGGTTTCTATAGCTCTCAGCTAAGTGGATTTTCTTGTACTAAAATAGAATATTTTTGCTTTCTTTAAACTTTTTTGTGTGAAAGTTGTAGGTTTCCTATTTTTATTGACTGTTTTAGTTTAATTTTATTTACAGTAGTATATTTTATTCCCTCCCTGGCTGAGTGCATTGTGTGTGAGGCCTGTGTGCTTTAGTTTATTGTTTTAAGTTACTTCTGTAACTTTTGTTTTCAATTTTCTCTAAATGCTCCGGTGTGGCCATGTCTTGGGGTTGAACACCTCACATCTGGCTGTTCCATTTGTGCAGGGTTCAACCCCACTGAGGGAGCGGAGGTTGCAGCTGTTCCTGCTCCTGGGACTCAAACTCCCGCTTCAGGACAGGAGAGGGATGCAGGAGAAGCACCACAAGCCGCCTGCGAGACCTCTGTTTCGCCCCGCCGCCAAGCTTCTCCCCTCCCCCGTTTGTAGGCGGTCTCTCCTCCTTCGGCGGGGTCACCTGTGTGCTTCTCACGGGTCCTGAGGAGGAGAGGCATTGTGCTGATCTGGAGGTTCATGATCCGAGGGGGTGTCCGGGATCCTTTGGTCAGGGGCTCTGTTGCACTTGCTTCTCCGTCCCGCGCGCCCTCTGCACTGGGCCAGGCTTCCACCATCCTGCCCCTGGGACAGGACTCCTCTGACAGGGGGTGGTCTGGACACCGTGGAGCCAATTCCCAAAAGACCTGATAAAATGATGATGGACCGCTTGGGCATCCCCTAGTCCATTTCGGAGGAGGACAGAGCTCTGCACTCCACCAAAAGCTACGGAGGCGCTAGGAGAGCGCTGGACAGGACTGGTCACTAGGCGTCAGGCCTGGCTCCGCCTCAAGGCGTCGTTTGCGAGCCCCCTGATGGTTCTGCTCTGTTTGGCAAGCCCCAGAGGCCCTATTCTAGGAACCGACAACCAGTCCTTGGAACCTTTCTCTGAGCGGCCCCGCAGCGCCCTGACTTCACCTTCCAAAGATGAAGTGATCTCAGGGCCAGCGCACTACCACATCCCAACAAGGCATCTCGTCTCTGTGAGACTCCTTTCTCCATCTTGTTTGTCGAGGCCCATGAGAGTTTGGAATGGGCATCTCCCACCAATCGCTTTTCTCATAACTTAGCCGGGTCGGTCCAACATCCTAAACAGCAGCCGACAAGCTCATCATTTCTCATCCTCTGTTTACTCTCTCCTCAATCAGCAATAACCGGGCATACCTCAAACACCAAGTGCGACAGTTTTTGGCTCTCTGATACTCTCGGTACCCAGTACCCCAAGAGAGAAGGCAGTGCATGCCCGCTTGGGTCTTCTGTACTGGTTCCCCTTCCTAAAGTCTCTGGTCGTGAATCCTCCTGGACCATCCATCCTGCATTCCTCCTCGAACCTAAGGTTTACCGAAGCATGGAATGCTTTCTCTCTGTGTGGGGCGGCGGCAAGGGCTAGATCCTTCGATGTTCACAGGCAACTAAGATTTTATCAGGGGTAGAGCATCCTTTGGCTCCAGTGGCTCGGAATATCCGATCCATAGCTGGAAACTATGCGGTTGGGGATCCGATATGGATCCTTAATTGATTCTTGTGAAAAATGAATTCTAACCTGTGTATTCTGTCTTTGAGTGGATTTTCCATTTGTTTACTGTACATCCAGTTTTAGACCATTTCTTTTTTATGTTTTCTTGTTTTACCTCTCCTTATGCCTCAACATTTTCGTAGTTGCACCTTTGTATTTAATATTTTATTACAGGTGATTTCAGTGCTAAACCTGCTGTTGTGTTAGGCAGCTTACTTTAAACATCTACTTTTGGATAATAAGACATTTAAGATGTACAGCAAACATATCTCTCAACGAACAAAGGCCCAAAATCAGAAGAAGATTTTAAATATTGCCTTTCAAACTTATTTTGAATAATCTCATTTCTCAATGTTTTTTTCTTAATTGATTCTTGTGAGAAAAAAAATGAATTCTAACCTGTGTATTCTGTCTTTGAGTGGATTTTCCATTTGTTTACTGTACATCCAGTTTTAGACCATTTCTTTTTTATGTTTTCTTGTTTTACCTCTCCTTATGCCTCAACATTTTCTTAGTTTCTCCTTTGTATTTAATATTTTATTACTCCTCTGTTAGGTATTACTGTAAACCTTATAGCTGTTCCCTGTTTCATTGCTAAAAAGGTTTTAATCTAGTTTGCTGAAGTTGTATAATGGTTTCCTTTCCAGTCTTCCAGGTGATTTCAGTGCTAAACCTGCTGTTGTGTTAGGCAGCTTACTTTAAACATCTACTTTTGGATAATAAGACATTTAAGATGTACAGCAAACATATCTCTCAACTTTAAGAGCAAGAATTCTGCATAAAGTCAAAAATAGTGGTGGAACAAAGGCCCAAAATCAGAAGAAGATTTTAAATATTGCCTTTCAAACTTATTTTCTGAAGGGCGTGAAGTCCGAAACTGAAATGTGTGTCATTTTTTGAATAATCTCATTTCTCAATGTTTTGCCAGAGATAACTCCAGAGTTTGAGGAACAGACTAAAAATGTAAGGCAAAAAATCTGGCTATTGTGCAAAATTATGGACAGTTGAGAGGTATGGCAGCAAATATGTTCATAGGTTGGTACTAGGCTATCAGCCCTAGGGCCCATACAAGCCTAGCCATAACAATTCCCTGGCTATTTCTTCCCACATTATTTACTTTCCTGGACCCCTGTCTAGCAGGGCGACTGACGTGATCCCTGGGGTGAATTTCCTTTCTCCCATCCAATCGTCAAGGTTCCTCTTGAAGAGGTCCAAAGAGGCACTCTGCTTGACATGTATGGGCAATCTATTCCAGAGTCTGGGGAGTCTCTGGGTCAGGAACCTATCCCTCCAGCATGTTTTGTTTATTGTGATGACAAGGTTTAGATCCCTGGAGCGTGTAGCTCTGAGGGATTGGGATTTCTTTAAGTGTAGCATGTCCAACAGCTCTGGGTTTGACATGGCCTTGTATGTTAAGCAGAGATCACCTCTGAGTAGACGATATGCGACAGAGTATAGCTGGAGTTTTTTAAGGCGGTCAGCGTAGTGCATCTGCTTTAGGCCTGTGATTCTTTTAGTGAGGTATTTCTGAGGCCTTTCCAGTTGTTGCAGATGTCTTGAGAGGTACATACCAAATGGGGCGTTGTATTCTATAATGGGTTTAATGAGGGATGAGTACAGTGGGACAATGACCTCCTTTTTTCTGGATGAAAAGCCCTTCATGATGAGGTGTGCCACATAGAAGGATTTCCTGACTGTTGTGGCGATGTGGTTATCGAAGGTGAGACCACTGTCCACCTGTGTCCCTAAGTCTCTTATCACACTTTCTGTGTTTAGTCTACTGCCACCTGTATGGTAATTCATGGATACATGTTTTTTCCCAAAGGGGATAACAATACATTTCTTGGCATTGAGCTTGAGCCCATGGCTCTGGCACCAAGCATCTGTTTCTGTAAGGCCCTTTTGTAGAGTATCCACATAATTTGGGGATTCAATAATGGCTCCCAGTTTGCAGTCATCTGCAAACTTTGTTAGCCAGAGTCCCTTAGTGTTGACCTGTACTTCAGAGAAGTAGATGCCAAACAAGAGCGGCCCCAGGACTGAACCCTGAGGTGCTCCACTTGTCACTTGTCTGGAGCTGGATGGTTATTCGATTTTCCCCCAGTGCTTTTTTTTACAGAGAAGGATACCGTAAACAAAAATGTGAAAAGTTCTTTTGAGCCTATTATTTTGAAGGGTACAATTACAAGTACTGCATGCACTTTTAAAGGACTTCCTAATTGGATATTACCTGTGGTTCGACCCCCAAGAGCACCTAGTGCTGAATCTGAGCTTCTTGACTCATCCCAAATTAGACATAAGAGAAGGATAAGGACAGAGAGTGGGATAAATGACATAAATGTAGGAAAGATAAGGCATCTTCTTCTCAAGATGTCCCCAACACCAGTTGAAAATCGATGGATGAAGGTTTCTGCCACTGCCAATTTCACTACTTCTGTTGGTATAATAAGACTTCCTGTCACTGTTCAGTATTTTTTACCCAGGTCATGTGAGCAAGATAGTGTGTTGGCATTAGTCAGATGCTGAAGTCAGATTTTTTTTTTTTACCTTCCAGACTACCAACAGCTTGATTTTAATCCATTCTGTGACTTTTGATATTGACTATATAAAGATGTTGAGGAATGAATCTCCAAACTCTAGAACCCACGCAATTTGGTTTTGTGAAAGGTATGTCATGCCTGCTCAACCTGGTTTACTTCTTTGAGTCAGTCACCAGAGTGGTGGATGAAGGTAAGGCAGTACATACAGCCTACCACGATCTGGCCAAGGCCTTTGATACCATTCCTCACTCAGGAATTATTGATAAACTCACCAAACTAGGCATCAACCCTTATATTAGATGGGTTGCAAATTGGCTCACAGATAGAACATACAGTGTGAAAGCAGACTCCAAGTCAGACTGCTGACCAGTCACGTGTGGAGTCTCACAGGAATGGTCCTGGGCCCTCTCCTGTTTGGCATCTACTTCTCAGAAGTCCAGTCCAACAGAAAGGGACTCTGGCTGACTAAATTCACAGACAAGTGCAAGCTGGGAGCCATTATTAACTCCCCAAGTGATGCAGACATCCTACAAAAAGGCCTCACTGAGACCAATGACTGGTGTCGAAACCATGGCCTTAAACTTAATGCCAAAAATGCGTCGTCATCCCATTTGGGAAAAACTCAGTTCCCAGTAATTACCACATCAATGGAAGCCCACTGAACACTGAAGGCATTATAAGGTATCTGGGGACAAAAGTTGACAGCAACCACTCCTTCGACCACCACTTTGTCACTGTGTTCAGAAAGTCCTTCTGTGTGGCACATCTCATTACCAAGGATTTTGCATCCAGGAAGAAAGAGGTCATCATTTCTCTCTACTCTTCCCTCATTAGACCATAGAGTATAATGCCCCATTTGGCATGTACCGCACTAGACACCTGCAACAGCTGGAGAGGCCACAAAAGTACCTCACAATGAGGATCCTAGGCCTAAAACTTATGTCCTACATAGACAGACTCAAAAAAACTCCAGCTATTTTCTGTCTGGTATCGTCTACTAATAGACCATCTCTGCTTGACTTACAAAACCATGTCTGACCCAGCTCTGTTAGAAATGCTGCATCTAAAGAAATCCCAATCCCTCTCCCCCACACACTCCAGAGACTTCATTACCACAATCAACAGAACATGCTGGAAGGACAGGTTCATAACCCAGGGACTGCCGATGCTCTGGAATAGAATTCCCATACATGTCAAGCAGAGCACCTCAGTAGCCCTCTTCAAGAGAAATCTTGATGAGTTGATGGGAAATAGAAAGTTTACCCCGGGGATCACTCCAGTGACTCTGCTTGATAGAGGCACTGAGAACTAACGACAGGCAACACAATGCCAGGGCACTTGTATGGGCTAGGCTTGTAAAGGCCCCAGGGCCATTAGCCCTAGTACACACCTATGAACCTATGTCTTAAAGATACAGCAAGCTTGGGTTTAATGTGTTCTTCCCCTGATTCTAATGTAGATAGATGCAATTTTTCGTTCCCTTCCTTTCATTTTTTCCATTCCGACTGTCTTCACTAATCATTGTAACTACCCAGATTTTGCAAGCCCATCACTCCCCTGCATGCTTTAACATTAACAGAGGTAAGTTTGTGTGATGACCTACACAGAAGGAAAAGCTTAGGACTCTGCTTTTTTTAGTGATGAAGGTGGACCTTTTCAGTGTCAGATCTGGATAAGCAGGTGTGTCTTCAAATTACCCCCCCCCCCCCCCCGGCAGACTGTCTCTTTGGCAGTTATTGCTTATGTTAGTTGATGATGCTTTGCTTTTGAGCAGCTCAGAAGAGATTTGGAAAGGTAGTTAGAATGCTGAGTATTATGCATAAAGGGGGAGGAGTTGTAGTCTGAAAAAGGTTTAGATGCCAGGCTGACTGCAACTTGTAATTTATTTCTGTCCTGCTGGTTGATGAAGATGGACCTGATAATCCAGATTTATCATTATGGCAAGTCAAAAAATACATCACATTTTCTTGCTTTAGGTATTGCTGAATTATGTGGTCTTATGTTTTTACGTATTTCATTATTTGTTTGACTATTATCATAAAAAAATATTGATTATCTAATGAAGAAGACTTGCATTATCTGTGTGTGTGTGTGTGTGTGTGTGTGTGTGTGTGTGTGTGTGTGTGTTTATGTAGGGAGGAGATTAGAGATCCCCTATCACAGTAGATGTGCTTTTTGATGTTATGACAGTTTTTTTTATCAAAAGCCAGGACCTTAACTAGGGCAGAGTGAAGGGGAGTGCCTGCCCTATGCACAATCATCTGTTACTGATGGAGCATAAGTGCAGTACTAGCATTCATTTGAGACCATGAATGGATATTGCAGTACTCCTTGTTGTGGTTTCTTAAAATGGCATTAAATTGGCAACAAACCTACTCATCTTTTCAACCAGCTACCACAGGTGTCCCTCAAGGCTCTAGCCTAGGTCCTCTCCTATTTAATATATGTATTAATGACCTCCATACCGCCACTCACCATGCTAGTTTAGTTCTTTAGGAAGACGACTCAAATATGTGCAGACTCAACAATAAATAAGCTCCAAGACATTACCCAAAATTTCCCCTCTTTAAAAACCTGGCTCAAGGAATCAAACACCAGCAAACAACCATACGCTCCGCAAGGATGGCATGCAGGGTCAAGCCAACAATGTAAACCACCAACAACCAGCAAAAACCGATAGTGAACACGCAATAATGAAGAAATAATGATTATTTATTTATAATTCCTTCAAATCCAGGCCGGTTTCAGCTATTCAGCCTTTATCAATGAATACAATAAACAACAATAAAACTCTAGCCACCACCTTCTTATTGCCAATTCTCTTATAAGCACTCCTATCCTAACAAACTTAAACAGTACTCAAAGAAAGAAACTTAGCTTCTGCTACATTTGCTACCAATCTTCCTCATAGGACCCACCATTGTCATAGCTTGAAGGAACTAAACTGCCTTGAATTACACAACTACCAAAGGTTGTCACACCTAACTTCTTATTCTTCTTCTTCTTTCGGCTTTTCCCAGTTAGGGGTCGCCACAGCGGATCACCTGTCCTCTCATGATGGGCAGTGGAGTTTTACAGTGTCGAGTTGCCATCCCGGCGCCCAACACACAAATTCATTCATCATCCTACCCTACAAAACGTATTACTGCCATACTGTCCAGCAAGGGACCTCTGCTCTATTAACAAATTCTTACTGCTTACAAATAAGTCAGATAATATTGGAGGAGACTTGCTGTACTCCCAGTACTTTGCTAAACTCTGGAATAGTATCCCTACACAAATAAAACTATCTGACAAACTCAGTAGTTTTAAACCACTGCTTAAACAACATGTTAACCAGTCCTGGTCCTCCGCATGCTCATCAAAAGGTTAAGACTTTGTATTCACCTTACGATACTCTCCAAATACTCTCCTTAAACAGAATACTATCAACCTATCACTGAAACGGCAAAACAATTTTTATAAGCTACCTCTACAATCCAGTAAGCTGCACACAGGCTTTCTCTTTTAGTAACTTCCATCTCTGTAAAATCTTAGAATGTTTAAATGTAACTACTGTTTGTGTATAAATCTAAATAGAAATGTAACTACTGTGTCTGCAACTTAATGTAATACAATGTAAGCAAATGGAGCTTTTCTCCCCAGGCCTCCATTGAAAATGGGTATTACCCAGTTGGACTTTGATAGTCAAAGAAAATAAATGAGTAAATGTTATGGCTTCTTAATTTAATGCAAATACTGTCTTCATGGTTGTATTTTCTAGGTCATTGGAGCTTGCTACAGAGTGAAGTTGATGTTTGTTGCTGGAATTTTTTTTTTTTTGTGTTTGTTTTTTTTTATTCCTCAAGCTTTGGTTGAAGAGTGTCAGTCTGGGTACCAAGGTGTCAAATGACCCAGATACAGTTTTATTAAAAGGTGATATGTTTTCAGCTTTACAGTAAAATTAGACTTGACAAGGTTAGATTGCTGTAACAAATCTAAAATTAATTTGAGTTTGGAAGCTTTATGCACTGGGTACCAGTTGAGATTTCCTTTTCTGCTGTGGTCAGTCAGCTTTGCAGCCTTCGAGGTGATGGTATTTAGTAGTATGGTCAGGTAACTTGTTCCCTGATGAAAACAATTTCAGACAGATGTCCATAGGTGATCATCTGATTGTGTTTTTATGCATCTGGAATGTAATATTCTGTATTATTTAGGTGATCTACTGCTTGCTTCTCCTATGCTGGTTCCTTTTTTCCCTGAAGAACCAGGCAATGGAGAAGCAAGTAGACCTCACTAGTTCTAGGTTCAAGAAGGTATGCTTAATACCTTAATCATGACATTTACAATTAGTTTCCATGTAGCCATTGTGCTGATGCTTTGGTTAGGGCAACAGGCTTATTGGTTTTTGTACAGCTTGTTATGGCTAATGTTTTCCTGATTTTAAACGTGCTTTGGCATGATATACTTAATGCCTCATTCATGAGAGTAATCGTTTGTGCAGACTTTAAGCCTAAGACCTGGTTGAAGGCCTCCAGAATAGGTAACGGGTGAAGACCACATTTGAGTGTCTCTGTCACCATTATTTCTTCCTGCCTCCTTTTTTTCCAGGCCTTCACATCTTCAGGAAGAAGAAGCCCTCTCATAGGCTAAGGATGAAATTTAATACAGTGTTGTCGCCTTCTGGCTATCCTATTCATGTTGTCCAGGAGTATGATTCTGTCAGACCAGCAGTTGTAGTCTTGACTACTAACAAGCGGGAATGCCTGCAGAAGGACAGATTTGATATTGTTAATCCTCTTCAGTCATTACACCTGGGTTATGGGTTCCGACCTCAGAACCAAGCCGGCCATCTTCCAAGCTTGTGACAGCCACAAACTCTCAAGCTAAACTCTTACCCACAATTCTCCTCTCCCTGTTATCTCAGATTTCGTTTGCCGCATCGCCATTCAGTCATGTCAAGCCACTTCTCTTCAGCTAAGTAAAACTTCTTTAATAATACCTAATCGTATTACAGTTCTTCTCAGTTCAAATCTTGTTAAATAGTCATCTCTTACCCTATCGCATCTAGCAACTACATTTTGTTTTTTTCTGGCACTTCTTTCTTATTACCGTGAGGCAACTCTTTTACCATCGTTGGTAAAATCTTTCCTTGCTTTACCTTAGGGTATTTCTCGTACCATTGTTGGTACCTTCATCCTTCCTTTTCCTTTCTTCCTCCTTCCTATCATGGCAGAGATAAAAGGTGGTCCAGGATTTAAAAGATGTGTAGATTGTGGGCATAAATTGTCTATTTCGGATGCACATGCGTTATGTGTTTACTATTTTGGTGTGCCTCACTTGACTGTTGACCCGCCTTGCGGGATTTGTGCTAACTTTTCTAACAGGACTTTGGTGGAAAGGAAAAATAAACTGATTTTAAAAGGACTACTTCTGAGGCTATTTCTGGGTCGAAGGCTTCAACCCCTCCTAGTTCCCATAAGAAAAGAGATGAACACAAGAAGGCCAAGTCTCTTCAGTCGTCTCCTGCTGGGGACCACCAGGAACCGAGACCTAAGAAGGCCGAACTTTCTAGTTGGGATTTGACTTCCATGGCCCCGAGGCTTTCGGTGCCTGGGTCTTCTGCACCGAAGCATTCGGCACCATCTGTTACTTCGGCACCGAGTATTGTGCCCTTATCAAAACAGAGGGGCCCCCCGGTTCAGACTGCCTTCCCGGCACTGACCTTTTCTTCGATGCAGAACTTTCCGGTGTTGATGACTCTTCCGACGCCATCTCCTGCTTCAACTCCAGCAATTTACATGGCACCAACTATCCCCTCAGTACCAACCACCTTGTTTTCTGCACAGACTCTTTCGGCACCAACCTTGTCGGTGCAGACTTTACCTTTGGCACCGATGATCTCCTTGGTGCAGTCACCAGTAGTACAAGCCTTTACGACTCCATTGTTTTTGGTGCAGATGCCTATTTTAGCACCATCCAAAGACCCCTTTGTGGGCACCAAGTTTCCTTCATCCTTGGATAGACCTGACTCCTTTTCAGCTATGTCCATGAGATCCACTAGAAGCCTCGCGGAACATGATGTGGTGCGTCTTGTGGATCAAGTTGCTTTTGGCCAGAGGTATCCAACCCTCCAGGACCTACTCTTACTTCGGAGGTGAACACCCTTCTCCAAAGACTCCTACCTATTCTCCTTCTTCATTGTCTTTGAAGCCCCTTGCTGTCGCACAGACTTCCCTCACTTCGGCTCCTTTCATGGACCTCTGTAAGGAGCCGCAGTTGCCTATGTGGCAGGAGAGACTTGTCACTCCAGTCACTGCTCAGGATGCTAGCTGTGGCGTTCATACTCCTGCTTTTCACAGCCATTCAGGGACTCCGAGTAGGCGGGCTGATTTGCTTGAGAGAGGTGTGGTCTCCTCGGGTGGACCAGCCTTCCAACTCATGGAGAAGGCTCTTGCATCTGTTGGCGATCCTGTGCTATCAGTGCCCCCATCCTCCTCTGGACCGCAATTTACACAAGTCACCCCTGGTGGACACCGGGCACAAGGGCCTCGGGACACACTCCCACAGGAGGCCCCTTTTGCGCTGTTTTCCCTAGAGTCTCCCTCTGAGAGTTCATGTAAGAGGAAGCAAGTGTACTCCCCAGAGGAGTCTCTCACGGAAGACACAGACTTTGATGATGGGGAAGGGTCCCCTCGGTCACCCTCTGAGGTATCCTTTGGAGATATCCTCAAAATACTTAAGCAGAGAAGTGAATGGTGGCCCTCGGACCCGACCTCTGAAGGGTCTGTGTTCCTGCAGGCCTTTGATGCCTGGCCCCCTACCTCCTGGGTTACTCCACCTGTCGACAACCTTGTCCAGCTTGGGGTGCAGCGTGCATGGAAGGCTTCTGACACTGTTGACGCCATTCCCCACGGACCAGATAATATCTTGTCCCCTCCAGATAGTGAGCCTCACTGGTCCAAAGGTCTTCCTGTAGATGCCTTGGTGGTGTCGGCCACAACAAAAAAGGATCTGGCGGAAGAAAGCCAGACTCTCCAACCACCCAACAAAGAGTCCTGGGCGCTGGACAGATTAGGGAAGCGTACTTTTGCATTAGTGACCTTTGCAGTCAATTCCCTGAATTATATGGCACATTTTACCAGGCTTCAAAGAGACTTAATTTCTGAGTTCTCTGAAACTTTGGCAGGAGCTGTGTCTGATGAGGTCCGGGACAAAGTTGTCCCACAGTTAGCCACCCTTGAATCGATCTCTAACTCCTCCATGCGTCTGATTTCTTATGCATCAGAAGGAGCAGCTAGAGCAGCGGCTGCAGGCATAGTCATGAGATGGCGTGCCTGAATGCGCTTGTGTGATTTCGCAGAACCCTTCAAGGCTTCGTTTCTGAACGCTCCCATTGAAGCCTCTTCGTTATTTGGACCCAAGGTAAAAGACACACTGGCTAGATATGAACAGACGGTAAGACCCTTTCTGCCGTGAGTTTCTGTTGTTCTTCCCCTCAATGGGTTTTCTCCAGAAACCAGAAGAGTGGGAAGATGTGGCACAAAAAGTCTCAAGGTTCTTTCCGTGACACACGAGCCGAGTTTAGAGGCAGAGGGGGAAACTCATATGGAAGATGTCCCTTTCGGCGAAGAGGAGGTCCGTGTAACCAGGGTTCCAGATATTCTTTCTCTGGCCAATCCTACCAGCGCTCCTGAAGAGCTGCCCAACTGCTTTCCTCTGGAAGCGGTTGGGGTCATTTCTCTTTGTACCCTTCTGCCTGGCTAACCATTACCACCGATTCTTGGATATGAGAGATAATAACCAGAGGTTGTCATATTCCCTTTGATCTTTGTCACCACCCCCTAAAAAACTTACCCGACATTCCACCCAGTCAAAGGGAAGAAGCAGCATTAGAGATTTCAAAGCTGCTAAGAAAAGGAGTCATCCAAATAGTCCCACCAGACCAGATAGGATCCAGATTCTACTCAAGATTACTTTGGTGCCAAAAAAGACTGGGGCCTGGAGACCGATTTTGGATCTCAGTGTGCTAAACAAATTCGTAGAGGTACAGAAATTCCGGATGGTCACTATACAGTCTATCCTCCCACTCTTGGAGACAGGAGATTGGGTGTGCTGTATAGATCTTTAAGATGCGTACTACCACATAAAGGTGGACAGACCATTGAGAAGATTCCTTTGCTTCCGTGCAGGAGACAGTCATTACCAGTTCCGAGTACTGCCCTTCGGACTCTCTACAGCCCCCAGAGTGTTCACAAAGTGCATGACAGTTGTCACAGCTCACCTGCAACTGCAAGGATTCTGGGTGTTTTCGTACCTAGATGACTGGCTCATCACTGCCCTCACCAGACATCTATTGAAAAAACCCTTGGCATAATCTCTTCACACCGCAGAAAAGCTAGGTGTAACTATAAACTGGGAAAAATCCAACCTATCCCAATCCCAATCCATAGAATTCATTGGGGCCCTGTTGGATACAAAGAACTGCACAGCATCGATTCCAGAGCACAGAATTTTAAGGATAAAACAACAACTCATACCCATCCTCTCAAGGGAAAGATCCACAGCACATTCTGTCCTCCAGCTGTTGGGTTCCATGGCAGCTTCCATCATCATTGTCCCCCTTGCAAGATTACACATGAGGCTTTTACAGTGGTTGCTACTCATCCAGTGGTACCCTTTTCAGTTTCCTCTATCATACCAGATTCGGGTGACTCAGAGATGCAAACAAGACTTGATTTGGTGGATGTCGCAGAACCCGTCACAATGGTCTCGCCCTTTCACACCCCAGCAGCCCAAAGACACAGTGACCACGAATGCCTCCCTGATGGGGTGGTGTTTCAGGGGAAGACAGTCCAGTGCACATGGTCGGAACTAGAGGCCCATCTGCATATACATGTCCTAGAACTGAGGGCGATGCTTTTAACATTGCAAGTATTTTATCCCCTCCTTCTGTCAGGGACTATTGCAATATAATCGGACAACATGGCTGTAGTGTGGTACATCAACAAACAAGGCGGAACCAAATCCTACCCACTTTGTCGAGAGGCCATGAGGATATGGCAAAGAGCGATGGCTACCAACTGTGTTCTGATAGCGAAGCACATTCCCGGGAGTTCCAACGTGATAGCAGATAGACTGAGCAGGTGCATTCTGCAACCACACCAGTGGTCTCTGAATCCTCATATAGTGGCGGAGATTTTCAACTGCTGTGGGGTCTCCCTTGCTGCGACCTCTTTGCATCCCCAACCAACTACAAATCCAGCAATTACTTCGCCCTGATTCCCCCTCGGGGACAGTCACCCAGGGACGCTCTAGTCCATGATTGGCCCTCTGGTCTGCTTTATGCCTTTCCCCCTTTTCCTCTCATTCCCCAGTTCCTGAAGAAAGCCCGCCAGTTGAAGAGCAAGATAATCCTCATAGTGCCATATTGGCCTTGTCAAATTTTGTTCCCCTTCCTATGGCCTCACCTGCTGGATCAACCGTGGATTCTCAATCCAACTCCAGACTTGATCTCCCATCCGCAAAACCTGATTCACCCCAACCTGATCAGCCTGAAGCTCACAGCTTGGTTCCTCCACTTCCGGTGATTGCCAGGCAGACTGATCTTTCTTCTCCAGTACGTGACATTCTTATTGCATCTCAAAATCTTGATGATTGGATGGGAGATAGGAAATTCACCCCGGGGATCACTTCTGTGGCTCTGCTTGACAGTGGCACAGGAAAATAATTTTCTTGGGTGGCGAAAGCCAGGGTACCTTTGGCTAGGCTTATATAGGCCCTAGGGCCAATAGCCTAGTACCTACCTATGAACATATAAGTCTTCCACCAGAACTGCTTATCTCAGCAAGTGGAAAAGGTTTACCATTTGGCTGAAGAAAAAATGGATAGACCCTTTTTCAGCACCAGTGCTGATAGTACTGGAATACCTGTCCAGTTTATTTCAGTCTGACCTATCTGCTTCTACCATTCGAGTTCATTTGGCCGCAATATCTGATTTTCACAATGGTGTCCATGACTCTTCCCTTATGTCACACAAATTATGCAAGACCTTTCTAAAAGGCGTATATCATTTGAAACCCCCTTTTAGAGAACCTATCCAGCCATGGGACCTGTCATTAGTCCTGCAAGCCTTGACAACGTCTCTTTTTGAACCAGCTTCTTCATGCAACCTCAAGTTTCTTTTTTAGAAAACCTTGTTCTTGGTCGCCATTACTTCTGCCAGACATATCTCTGAACTTCAAGCTCTTTGCATCAAACGGCCTTATTTGGTCTTGCATAAATATCACAGTGTCATTGAGAAGTAATCCTTCCTACCTGCCAAAAGTAATCTCTGAAATGTCCATTAACCAAACTATTAAATTGCCAGTTTTCTTTCCCAATCATTCTAACAGAGGAGAGTATTGTCTACATACCCTAGACATTCACAGCCAAATTTGTTTCTGTCTGGACAGAACTAAGGCTTCTCGCAAATCAAATCAGCTATTCCTGGCCTATTCTAGGCCTAGACTTAGATGTGCTGTTTCTAAGGTCACATTGGCTAAATGGTTAAAAGACTGTGTTACATTTATTCACAAAACACACGATATCCCTCTGACTACAGCCATAAGGGATCATTCCACTAGATCGGTAGCAACTTCTGCTGCCTTCCATGCTAGAGCTTCTTTACCTGACATTTGTGCAGCTGCAACTTGGGCTAGACCTCATACCTTCATCAGCCATTACAAATTGGATTTGGCCTCCAGGGGAAAA
Source organism: Protopterus annectens (assembly GCF_019279795.1). Lineage (NCBI taxonomy): Eukaryota > Metazoa > Chordata > Ceratodontiformes > Protopteridae > Protopterus > Protopterus annectens. Next base: position 593,061,153 of record NC_056725.1, on the reverse strand, counting down.
GCATCCGTTGGTTCAGTGGTGCTCAGGAATGTCTTTCCATGAGAGCCTCCCAGGAGTAAAGGTAGCTGGGGACTCTGTCCCAGGTGTAAGGAATGAAGGAGGATTAACAATATCAGATAAAGAAGTTATGTCTTACCATAACGTTCCATCTGTATTGTTGATCCTTGTTCAGTCATTACAACCCTCCCTCCTTCCCCCTTCTGAGGCTTATAGTGGATCTCATCATCCAGTTCCGTTAGGTTCTTTGACCAGAGGTAGCCTCTACTTTCTTTGACTTGCAAACACAATCTGAGGTAACTGGGAGAGGGGAATTGTGGGTAGGAGTTTAGCTCGAGAGTTTGTGGCTGTTGCGAGCTTGGAAGATGGCCGGCTCGGTTCCGAGGTCGGAACCGATAACCCAGGTGTAATGACTGAACGAGGATCAACAATACAGATGGAATGTTATGGTAAGACATAACTTCTTTTTCTCTCAGTTCACTTGAGCTTGGAGAGCCATTGTCAAGGATCAAAGCACAGTGCAGCACCCTTTCTGAAAATTTTCCGGGACAACTACAACCATGGCGAGTCATGATAGAAGGATATATATGTGCAAAAGTAACCACCCATGTAGAGTCCACACTTTAGGAGTATGTGTCATCTTTTTCATAGCAACTTTCTCAAGGGCACAGAACAATGTAGTTATATCATCACTGGCTGCAGATGTGCAGGGTTGTATATTGCAGCAGTCCTGCATACCTTGCAAGAGGAACAAAGCCATGTCACTGATGTACACCAGACACTTCTGGAAGGAGGGGGGGGGGGTATTCCTGAGAATACCAGATAGGGTAGAGACTGCCTGTGGAATACTTTTGACATCATGGTGACATTCACTGCAGTAATTTTCCTGTGGGCTGTTGCATATTACCACCTCCTTTAGTTCAGAATCACATTTATTGGCCAAGTATGCACGCATACAAGGAATTTGACTCTGGTTTCTGTGACTCTCCAAGTATGAATTAAATAAATGACATACATACAACTATTAAGAACAAGACAAAAGACATACATGCAGGTGTTAAGAACAAGACGAAAAAGTAAATATACATATACATACAAGGTTCAAAGTGCAACTTGTTGCAATAAATACTGAAATAATACTTGTTTCTTTCAGAGTTTAACATTATGTAAACAGTACTGCAGAATCCTCGGAGGCTTGGGAAAAAGAATACCCCAACCTAATAAGCTGAGTTAACTGTTTATGAACTTGATGGCCTGTGGAAAAAACTGTTCTTATATCTGCTTGTTTTGGTGAATATTAATTTATAATGCCTGGCTGATGGTAATAGTTCAAAAAGATGGTGGCCTGGATGTGAAGGGTTGGTGATGATTTTCCCTGCTGTTTTCATGACTCTGGAATAGTACAGGTCCTGTAAGGAGGGCAAACTAGCACCAATGATATTTTCGGCAGACCTGACTGTTCAATGTAACCTGTTTTTGTCATGATTAGACAGAGATCCAAACCCACACTGTTATGGGTGAGCTGAGAACAGGCTCGGTGACTGCTGTATAGAACTGAATCAACAGTTCCTGTGGGAGGTTGAACTTCCTCAGCTGTCACAGAAAGTACATTTGCTGTTGTGCCTTTTTTATTATGGACCCTACATTGGTCTCCTATTTCAAGTCCTGGAAGATTATAGATCCCAAAAACTTGAAGGATTTCACAACTGACAGCAGTATTAAATATAAAAAGGGAGGATAATATTGTAGTACCACTCCTAAAGTCCAGTGTCTTCTCCACAGTTATAAGAGTGCTCAGTTCCAGATTATTCTGACTACACCAAAGGGCCAGCTGCTCAACCTCCCGTTCATATGAAGACTCATCACCATTCCTGATGAGACCAATGATAGTTGTATCATCTGCATATTTAAGTTTGACAGAGGGGTCCTTAGAGGTGCAGTCATTAGTGTAGAGGGAGAATAACATTGGGGAGAGTACACATCCCTGGGTGGGGTGGGGCGCCTGTATTGATTGTGTGATAGCTAGATGTAAATTTCCCCAGTTTCACCTGCTACTTCCTATTTGTTAGAAACTTGGTGATTCATTGACAGGTGGAAGCAGGAA